>NC_056736.1:330112203-330189703 GCF_019279795.1 Protopterus annectens
TCTGGTTCGATCCTATGCTGGGGTGCCTTCTGTACAGAGTCTGCATGTCCTCCCTGTGATCACATGGGTTTCCTCCAGATGCTCCGGTTTACACCCACATCCCAAAGACATGCTGTAGGTGAATTGGACACTCTCAATTGGCCCTAGGCGTGAGTGTGTACATGTGTGTGCCTTCTGTGGAAGGTTGGGCGCCGGGCTGGCAACTAAACACAGTAAAACTCCACTGCCAATCAAGAGCAGCCCGGTGATCTGCTGTGGCGACCCCTAACAGGGAAAAAGCCAAAAGAAGAAGAAGAAGAAGAAGAAGAAGAGTTATACCACTACCTTCATAGATATATTTACATTGTCTACAGTAGCCACATTAATATGTTCCTTTTCTCATCATACTGGGCACCAACCTACTATTACCCATCCTATCAAACATATCTTTAAATGATAGACCTTTAGGAAAGACAATACATGGCTTCATACCTATAGCATCCATCATTTCTTTATCTTGCATCAAAATTTGCCAATTCCTATATAATATTTTACTTATTTCTACATGTTCAATGGAATAAGCAGTAATAAAGTCATTACTATAACCAACCTCTACCATATCCACCTTCTCCTGTGGTTTATTCAATCTCCCATAAATCAATAATGGGGTATACATTAGTTACCAATGTCTCAGAATATCCACTCCTATAAAACATCTGAGAAAGGTTCACACACTCCTTCTTAAATACCTCATCATCAAAAATCATTCAGGCTAGCCTAATAAACTGTCTTTTGACTACTCCGTTCTTCTGATGATAAAGGGTGGTGATTCGTATAATGTAAAAGCCCATTTGAGTCTGTTGGCTTCCTATATATTGTACTAGTAAAGGTACTCACTTCCTTATTAGTTCCTATCCTGACATCCAAGTAATGTATAATACTCTCATTATATTGAAAAGTAAATTCTAAAAAAGTAGTAGTCATATCCATATAGGAAACAAAGTGCTCTGTCTCTGACTTCAACCCTCTCCACAAAATAAGCAAATCATCCAAGTATCTCATATACAATGACCAGGAGGGTGGTTGAAAAACATCAAACAAAAATTTTTTCGCCCATGGCAGCAATACTACATTGGCAAAGATGGGGGCACATGCTGCCCCCATTGCCACACCTTTTTTTTCCCAGTAATATTCACCATTCACATATATATAATTATTTTAACACTATTTCCATAAGTACATCACAAACATATATTTCATGATCATTCAAATCAGTGTATTCAACCAAAAATTCATGGAACCACTCTAAGCCCGTATCTGAGGAATTATATTAAATAGATTCACTACATCAACATTAAGAAAAAATAACTGGGGGAAAACACCACCCTCTTAAGTTTACACAAAAAGTCCCATGAATCCCGACATATATGTTCAAACTTCTCCAAATATTTTTTCTAAGTGACAACTATTTGGCTAGGGTGTGTGTTTTGGCCTTATTACCATTAACAATCGACCTCAAAGGCAGGTCACTAAGATCTTTATGCCAGTACAATCTAGATACACGTAACAAATGCAGGTACACATATTCATACTGTGCAGACAAGGACATTTTCCCACATGCTTGTAGATTACTGAGTGCCTCCTCAGAACTAACTACTCATCCTGAAAGTGCTGTTGTTTCTCCAAATACTGCTGCATAAATCTCCATGCAGCTTTAAGGTGTGTGAATTAGCTTACTTAGCTTACAAAATGGAGGTGTGTGCTCTAACTTGACAACTTTATACTTATTTGCTCATTACAGAGGCAAATGAGGCCAAATACCACAAATGTCTAAGAATCACGTTACTCTGCTGCAGTCATCTGCAATATGAAGCATAGTTTAGTACTTATGCATACCTCTGACATCTTGAGGCCAGGCACTCATGCAGGAGACCTGAACAGGTACACATGTCATGCTTCTGAAAAACTACAGGCTGCACTACCGATGATTCAGAAATCATGCTGCATGTATAATTTATAGCTACCATTTCACTCTGAGAACATGTCACCATTTTCTAAGGATATTTGCATGGCAATAATTACCTCTGCAAATTTCCAGTGGAAAGCACCTGCATGGTGTGTGAAAGAGCAAGATCATGATCGGTCTTCTTCATCAAGAGTTCAGGGAGTGGCTACTGGTTTCCTAAGGTGTTCCACTACATAAACATGATGTTTCATATGACCTAGCCGAGGTGATGATCACAGCCCCAGCCGTAGTATGATAACCTGTGATGCCAACACCCTAATGATCTGTGTGTGGGAGGAGGAGAAGCTATAACAACAATATCACAAATAGTATTGTAAGGAGACTGTAATGTAGTTGGTTCTTTTTTATGTTTGGAAAACCGTCATTGGTAATGACAGGTCTTTGTCTCAAATAGCATAGCAAATAATTTTAGGGTACTATGTTGTACTTCCATGTCAGATGAAGGTGTTGGTGGTGGTACATAAGTTGGTGGATTTTACAAGAACCTGTTGTGTGGTGTAGTTATACTGAGCCATCTACAGGTGCCGGCATACTACTGGGTGTGTCTCCCTGTTTACCAGGGCCATATATCCATGTAGGTATGTTAAATTATGTGTCTGATTCCTAGGATGCAGTTACTGGGATAAACATATGGGACTGTAAGTTGTAATTGCTACTGTTGCATTTTATTTTAAACCTTTTACAGTTCACTGATGTGACCTTTTCTCTTCAGCATCAGGAGAATGAGACAAGAACTGTGTCACCTACTGCTGGAGGCAGAAGAGAACAGCAGCCAAGCAGGGTTAGTTCTACCAAAAAATGTTGACCTGTGTTATAGATATCCACTCCATCAGTAAAATTGACTCAGTTATAGCAAACTTCCTGCTGTGTATCCACCCAGAAGGTCTAGATGATAAATATGATAAGCTGGCAGCTCAGCTGCAGTCTGCCGCTGATGAGGCTGTAGCCCAGAACGGTGATGAGGCTGGAAGAGCCTCACCAGAGGGGGTGGAGTCATGACCTCTCACTGGCAGGTGGCAAACATATTGCTTGAGGTACTTCAGTTGCAGCTTGAGCAGGTAATGGAGGCTGCGCATAAAACAACAGTGGGCAAGCCCATGGCCAGAATTATGAGAATCCTGGAACAAACTGTAAATTTGTTTTTGTGGCTAGCTCTGGCCATTAAGCCAACAGATAAAAGAGTCACTCAAAACCCAGGGCCTCAGTGAGCCATCAGTTGATGATGCCATCATCAGTCACAGAGACTCTGTGCTCAAAAGGCTGGACAAGGATAGGGTGTCCATCACCAGGATCTATGACATCACAAATGCTCTTCATTCCACTACACTTGGCAAGTATGAATATAACCCAGAGTGAGTCTAGGTGGGATTGAATGAATTATAGTACTTAACTCTGAGGGACATGAAGAGAGACATGTTGGATTTCACCATGTATGTGTTAAACACAGGCTAGACTTTAATCATAAATGAAATTTTATCTTTGTAGAGAATGATGCTTAAATACATGCATAAGATAATTGGCTTCAACAATTGGCTAAGTAGTTGGTATCATACCAGGAGTAGCTTTGATCTATCAGCCTCAGAAGAGACAGAAGAAAGGCCAACATGCTTTGCACAATATCACTTGCACCTCTTCTTCTGTGGTTCCTGCATACTTGCCAAAGGACTTGTTGCCTCCATAGTGCCTTTTGCATTCCAGGTCTGGATACTGGATATCTCAACATAGCATAAATAATTACAGTAAATTTCTAATTCTGATCATTTCAGTTTGGTCCTTCTCATTGCCAGAAATCTTAATAAAATCATAAATTGCCAGATTGTGAGGCTTTCCTGAAACTTGAACGCATACCCATCTGTGTTGTAACTGACACTTGGTTTCATCTTTCACCTCCTTGTCTGGGTTTAGTACCTTTTGACAATAGGAGGTACTGCCAGTACAGCTAGCTAGAATTATGTAAATAATTATATGTCATTTGTGAATATCAAACTGATTTATACAAGATGCTTGTGTTACAAATGCATTAGAACTGTATATCGTGTATATCAAACTGATTTATAAAGATGTTTGTGTTGAAAAGGTATTTGTAAAGTGCTTGTGTTTGAAATGTATCCACAGTGTGCCATACTGGAGAGAACAGAAATGTACATGCACTGTTGTAACTGTTTAAATATATATGTTTTAACAGAGGAAATTGGAATATTAACCTCAGTCCATCAAACTTTAAAATATATCAGAAATTAAATCACTTTACAGGCTAGGCCATAAATACGCTATCTCACAGGTTTCACTGTAGCCGGAGACACAAAGTCTGTACTAGGAAGCTTTCTGTATTGTATTTGGGATGAACTAATTGCAATTCAGAAAGAGTGGAAATGTTAAATTGTTTTACAACCTCTAGAAGCTCAACAGATCTGAGCAAAGCTCTTGTGTGTGTATATTTTTTACATATAAGTGTTAAAATCGTGGCAGTTTCCATGGTTGCTGATACTGTGGGAAACAGAGTCAGATGACCAGATGTATGTGATGTCATTCTGTATAGAAAAAATGTTTTAATATTAGTCAAGACTAATGTCTCAGGAGCATTCTGTATTCTGTCTTGGGCCTGACAACAAGACCGTCCATTCACCTCATTATCTGCCTTGTTCTATTAAGTAAACAATTAGGGAATAGTATAATTCTCTTAGATTCAGTCAGGAATGTAGTGAAGCTTAGTTTAGATATTGTTTTTCTTTATTTGTCTAAACCTATCCTTCAATGTTATTTTAAATATTCCTGTGATTCTGAACTCTGATATCACTGTGAATATATACTTAGTATTTTCTTGTCCTTTTATTATTTATTATTAAATATATTTAAACCTTTCATTGTGGCTGATCTTTGTAGAGATTTGAAGTTTTGAGAGTAATTGCATATTTATTTGGTGACATTGTATAGGCCACTTCTAATAGCCTTGCTCTTGGTCAAGCTACTATTTGTATTAATATTAATTTCACTCAGTATATTGGATACCCTTGTAAGGGCCATAAAGTAGCTGGTGAGGGGTTCTGCTGGCAGTGAGAACTGTCTTATAGTCTGGGCAAAAGGGGGCATAGCTACTTCCAGATGTGCACGCGCATGTGGGTGTGTGTGTGTGTGTGTGTGTGTTGCACAAATCAAATCTTAAAGAGTGTGTGTGTGAGCTACTTGGGCAGGGACATGAAGCAATGGTTGGACAGAGAGAGTGTTGGAGGACACGAGACAGCACCTGGAAACAATGCAATAAAACTAAATCACCTTCTCTTCTCCAAACCTACGTAATCTGGCTACAAAGCACATCAATATAGATAAGAAAGATTCTACTCCAATTCCCAATTCACCCATAAGTCTAACCCATTCCTACATCCAGGCAACCCTTCTATACCAACCCCTACCACAACAACCCCCCTTGAAACTGCCACTCTTCTAAATTCATACTTCATTGAATCTATTCACAAACACACATGACCCACAATGGTTAGAACAATAAACACACACCCCCCACTCCACATTTTACCAATACTCGATCTTTCACACTCGACCCCATCCCTACATCATACATCAAATCTCTCCTGCTAAAGCTGAAGCCATGTTCCTCCTCTTCTGACAACCTTCCCCCCTTTCTTAAACTAGCTGCTTACTTAATAGCCTACCATGTCTCTATCCTGATCAATAGATCTATTCAAGAATCCAGATATATGGAAATCATTCTTTATTACTCCATTACACAAGGGAGGCAAAAGCTATGAACCATCCAACTGCAGAGCTATTGCTAGCCTCTCTCTGCTTTGTAAACTCCTTGAAAAATCTATTCACAGACAGCTTATGAAGTATCTTCTAGATAATAACCTCCTAACCCCTACACAACATGTCTTCAGACCCCATCATAGTACATCTACTGCCCTACTCTCCTTTACTCAAACTGTTGCCGAAGCCATGGACATAAATTTATTGGTTTCTTGCCTCCTTTCTGACCTTTCTAAAGCATTTGATACTGTATCATACTCCAAATTTCTTGATAAACTATCACAACTCAACTTATCTTCATCTACTATTAATCACTAGCTATCTCACTAATACACAATAATCAGTAAGATGACAGGCTACCTGCTCCCCTTGCTTATCAGTCCAAACTGGGCTGCCTTAAGGTTCATTTCTCACCTGTCTACACTTTAATATTTTCACAAACCAACTGCATACTTTCTCTATAGCATCCTCCCTGATACAATATGTGGATGACTCTACCCTTATTACCAGTTCTGACAGTTTCTCTAACCTCCTCTCTGCTACTCGACATAGCTTCCTATCTGTAGAAAAATGGCTAACCAACAACCAACTGATTCTAAATCCCCAAAAAACAAAGCTACTACTCTTTTTTTTCCAAACACCCTCTCTAACCTCCAATCAACCTTCACCATTTCTTCTCTCGGCAACACTATCATACAACCTGACCCACATACTAAACTTCTTGGTGTTATCGATGACCAATTAAAATTTGATACCCATATTCAGCATTGTATTTACAAAAACTTGGGCTACTCTACAGACGCAAAAATACCTACCCCCTGACTCAAGGCAGAAAGTATCTCAGACCTTCCTCCATCCATGTCTAATTTATGCCTCTCCCATCTTTTCACATTTGCAATCTACCCTTTTAGCTAAACTCTGTCAATCATACTATAGTGTTACAAGATTTGCTAGTAACCAACCCTACAAATCACATCACTGCAATGAGCTAAAACAACACCAGTGGCTTGACTTCCCCCAGCACCTGCTTCACTCCCAGCTGCAAAACATTCATTCTCTACTGTTAAAACCCTGTTCCTGTCCTGCTCTATCCTCTCTAATATCACATTATACCTCTCCAAGAACTCTCCACAGCTCTGATCAGCTCCTTCTCGACACCTATAAACTAAACAAAAACATTGGTAAACTTCTTTACAAATACAGTATTTGTCATGCATGGAACAAACTTTCCCTTAACATCCAAATCATTTCTAGCATAAATCTCTTTAACTGCAAACTTAAAACTTTTCTCCTAAATGTCAACACCTGTCACTGCAATGATCTGAGTTAAATCCCACCTTATCACCTTACTGCCTCATACTTTTAACACCCACCTATTGCAAGTGTCTTATTTCATTGGAATCTCTTTCTCTTTTTGTTGATAAAAAAATTGTAATATTTGTACTGCATGTTATGCACATTATTATAATAGGTTCATAGGTTCATACTAGGCTATCTGCCCTCGGGCATTTATAAGCCTAGCCAGAGTGTGTTTGGCTTTCGCCACCCATTTTAAATTAATTTTGCTATGCCCTTTTTCGAGGTTAGTATACTGTGCCTCTGTCTAACAGTGACACAGAAGTGATACCCGGGGTAAACCTACGATCTCCCATCCACTCATCAAGATTCCTCTTGAAGAGAGTCAATGAGGGACTCTGCCTAACCTGGATTGGGATTTTATTCCAGAGTGAAGGGAGCATCTGGGTTATTAATCTGTCCCTCCAGCATGTCCTATTTATTTCTGTGCTGAGGTTCAAGTCTCTCGAGCGCGTAGCTCAATGGGATTTGGATTTTCTGAGGTGTAGCATGTCCATTAATTCCGGGTTGGACATGGCTTTATACGTCAGGCACAGATCGCCTCTGAGCAGGCAGTAAGCTACTGAGAAGAGATGGAGTTTCTTTAACCGGGCAGCATATGGCATCTGTTTGAGCCCTTTGATCCTCTTGATGAGGTACTTTTGGGGTCTTTTCAGTTGCTGCAGGTGTCTGGTAAGGTACATCCCAAAAGGGGCAATGTACTCAATTATGGGCCTGATGAGGGATGAGTAAAGAGGCACGATGACCTCCCTTGATCTAGATGTGAATCCCTTCATGATTAGGTGGACTATATAAAATGTTTTTCTAACCACTTTGGCCACGTGGTTGTCAAATGAGAGATTGCTATCAACTTGGGTCCCCAGGTCCCTAATTACTTCTTCCATACTTAATGAATTACCACCTATGTGGTAATTTGTGGGCACTTTGTTTTTGCCAAAGGGGATGACTATACACATTTTGGCGTTTAGCTTGAGGCTATGGTTCTGGCACCAGTTTTCTGTTTCTATGAGGCCCTTTTGGAGGATGCTTGTGTCGGTTGGAGAGTCGATTATGGTGCCCAGTTTGCAGTCATCTGTGAAATTGGTCAGCCACAGTCCTTCTGTGTTTGCCTGTACCTCCGAGAAATATATACCAAACAAGAGAGGTCCCAGGACTGAGCCTTGTGGGATGCCACTTGTAACTGGTTTGGAGTCTGACATGGCTCAAGCAATTCTAACCATGTGGGTTCTGTCCTTGAGCCAGTTTGCAACCCATCTAGTGACATAGGGGTTTATATTTAAGCTGGTGAGCTTATCTATAATGAGTGGGGTATTGCATCGAAGGCTTTTGCGTGGTCCAGGTAGGCCGTGTGGACCACCTTCCCCTCGTCAATGGCCTTGGTGACTGTTTCAAAGAAATCAACCAGGTTTAAGAGGCAGGATCTGCCCTTAACAAAGCCAAACTGGGTAGGATCCAGTGTCTGTAGGTCCCCAATATCTTTATTTATAAGGTCCATGATGATCCTTTCCATAGCTTTGCAGACCAAGCTAGTCAGGCTTATGGGGCGATAGTTTCCAGGATCCGTTGAGGCACCACCTTTGTGGAGAGGGACCACTGTTGCTGTACTCCATTCTTTGGGTGCATATCCTGTAGTAAGGCTGAGATTGAACAGTAGTTTTATGTTTGGTTTTAGCTCTTCTTGGAGTTCATGTAGAACGCAGCCCGGGACACCGTCTGGTCCCATTGATGCTGTGTTTTTTGCTTTGGAGAGGGCAGCTCTTACCTGAGTATCTGAAATGTCAGAGGGGCAGCACTCTGCTGGGATAGATATTTGCCCTTTTGGTGGGGAGGGGGGGAGAAGTTTGCACTGAACCTGTCAGCTAGGATGTTGGCAATGTCTGTGGGTTCAATGTATTTTTTGTCATTTTGGACTAATTCTGAGCATACCTGGGAATTCCCACCCAGGCTCCTAACATAACTAAAGAAAGCCTTGTGATTATCCTTAGTGTCCTGTGCAATTTTTCTCTCGAAGCTGGCCTTAGACGATTTTATGAGTGCCTGTAGTTTTTTGCTAATACTGATCGGAGATGCTTTCCCTTTTTGGGATTTTGCTCTATCATGTAGTAGCTTCCTCCTTCTATTGTATAGTTTGTTTATGGCTGGGGTCCACCAGACAGAATGTCTGCCTTTGGAGGATTGGGTCTTGGTTTTATTTGGGATTGCATGATCCATGCATTCCTGAAGGTGTTCATAGAATGCGTTTATAAAGGATTCCACAAGCCCGTGGGCTTTGAAGGATTCCACCTCGGTTTTGAGGAGTGTGAAATTTGCTTTAGAGAAGTTTTTCACTGTGGTTTTCAGGGCAGGGGGTGGAGTCGGGATGTGAATATCCAGTGAGATTAGTTTATGGTCTGATCTTACCAGTGAGGGATAAAGTCCCCATGTTGGTGATGATCAGGTCCAGTATGTTTTCCCCTCTTGTGGGAGTGGTAACAAGTTGTTCCATAGCATCTGAGTTTATAAATTCTAGGAACCTTTGGGCTAGGGTGTTAGAGCTAGAGTAATGCTCCTAGTCTATGTTTGGGTAGTTGAAGTCGCCCAATATAATGGCGTTTGGAGAGACCTTCATATTTTCCAGTGTTCTCAGGAAGGCCGAGTGGGGTTCCTGGGATTGGGAGGGTGGTCTGTAGCAGGCTATAAACTGGAAGGCAGTTTTACCCACTGTTAGTTGTACATGGATAGTCTCTGATGCTTTGTGCTGTGCCACCAACCTGGAAGTGTGGGTATCTTTGACGAATATTGATACTCCCCCTCCTTTTGTGGTTCGGTCCAAGTTTTGGGGCAGAAAAGCATGGCATGAGGTATAACCTGGTAGTGCTGGGGTGCTCTCGGGAGCCTTGAACCAGGTTTCTGTTACTGCACAGATATCGATGTTCTCCATGCTAAGGAGAGTTTTGAGTGCGTGCATCTTGAGGTTTAGACTTCTGGCTTTGAGTAGCATTACTCTTAGTTTCTTATCCCTTGTGATACCTATGGAGGTGGGTTTGTCTTTTGAGCCTTGCCTAAAAAAGGCACTATGGGGGCAGCAAGAGCCTTTGCCAATATCCGAAAGCCCAGGGGTGACAGGTGCAAGCCATTCCTAGCGAAGCATCATGGCTTGTCGAGCATGTCATCCCAGGCTGACAGGCATTGGATCCCCTTTGAATGACACCAATACTTAAGCCAATTGTTGAAATTGATCATCTTGTCTTCATATTGTGGCATCATTCTTGGTGAGGGTAAGATGCTACTCAAAGTCAGGGTCATACCGGCCTGGGCTACATGCTCAGAGAGCTCCTCTATGTCTCTTTTCATGTAGTCCAGGGAGGTACATCTCAGGTCATTCACACCAGCATGGACAATGACTGAGTTATATTTGTACTTGCCTTGGAGTGACCTGAGTGCTTGTGTTATGTGGCGGATCCTAGCGCCCAACAGGCAGCTCACCGTGACCTTCTCCTTGTTCAGCCTGGTGAGCGGGACGTCAGTGTGCCTGACGATAGAGTCACCTATTACAAGTGTATCAGGTGTGTTGTTTAGCCTTAAGGGCTGTGACTGTTCAGCACACTTGCTTTGTGAGCTATGTGTTGCACGTGTTTTGTTTTGGGGTAGCGGTTGCTTGTAATGTTTATATAAACTTAATTCTCAGGCCATTTGTAAATTTCTAATCTTCTCAAGTAAAGCACATTATTGTATTGTTTGCATAAAACTTCATTGTCAGATGTTTTTCTTTATGTAGCTTTGTAATACCTGTCTGGAGCTTTTCTCCTTGGGTCTTCACTGAAAACGGGCCACTGGTTCAGTTGGACTAACCCAGTCAACAAATGACAACTAAATAAATAAATAAAAACTTGGCTTAGAACCCTAGCTAAAGACTCATTTCTATAGCTGTGCCAGTGGAGAGTCTTATTGAGGACCTGGAGGAAGAGAGAGGAACCCACCCTAGATGAATTGTGTTCCCTGTGTGCTCTTAGAGAAAATTGTCCATGAGGCTGAGATGCATCTGGAGATACTGTGTGTGTACCTGTTATCCTCCCAGTGAATGTCCCCCACTAGTTAGTGGTGAGGATTGAGGCTCCTTGATTACTGGCGCAGAGGTGGAAGGTAGCCCCACACCTAACATGTATTTAGACCTTAGTGTAACTGCAGGGGACTTTGCATATTTGTCAGAGACCATATCACATGTAGGTATGTGATTTTTGTTTGTTCTGTCCCTTCAAGTCAGAAGGTTTATTTGAGGAGAATCTGAGTACATGAAAAATTGTATATAACCTATGCATTAATTTTCCTCTATCATCCTTCTGATTGACAATCTGTGTAACAGAGGACCCAAACACCAACTCTTAACTTAAATGTGCAGAATTTCAGATTTTAACTCATCAGAGAAGTTCTGATTACATAACCAAGCATACCATCTTAAAACAACAGAATCAGCAGCATATATTAAGAATGTATCTGCACATTAAATCACACCCGTCAAAGCATGTTATGAAACCTAAGTCAAATTAGAAACAGTACCATTCATATAAGACTTATGCTCTGCAGGTAAGGATGCTGTAGAAAATATCAAAATTGTCCACACACTGTAAAATAAATTTCCAAATATAAGATTGATAATTAACATTCTAAATGTTAGATTACTAGAAAGAGGCATCCTTTTGCCTTGAAGATCTAACCATTTTCCTTCTTTTATCAGGGGGATTTGGATTAGATGACACCAAGGACTTAAGCAGCTGAGGAGCTAGGTCAGCAGGTGTGCAGCCAAATGAGAAAAGAGACCTGTCATATCTGAGGAGACCCTTTTTTTCTCTCAGCCTTTTTAGGAACTGCTAGAAAATATGCTGGTCCTGCAAGCAACTTTGTAAATGTCTTCCAAGGCTGGTAAGAGATGGGGGAATAGCCACAGAATTGGGCACCGCTTCAACAAGATCATATAGCCTGCCTAGCTCTGGGGGTGGTTCTCGACTACTCCCAAGCACAAACATCACTAAATCTAGCAATCATCTGAGGGAAAAGTAAACACTTGTTTGGATTTAAGCTCAGGTTCTCCTTCTGAAGAACCAGAGTGACTGGACTGAACATCAGCTAGGAAATCACTACTGTCCTCATCAGATTCCTCACCATTCTCTTAAACAACAGAAAGGTCTCCAGCCAAACTAGCCCTATAGCCATGTATGGGAAGACAACCACCAGAATTAGCTGTCTGCAGAACCATCTTAGCCATCTTAGCTTTATAAACAACTATTCTGATTATCAGTAGTATGGTAAAACTCCTGTTTCTCTCATGAACTTCACTTTTGGATAAAATGTCTGGGGACAGATTATTATGTCTAGCAAGGGGACTCTTACCCAGGGCTACTCCTGAATTTAAATGGTTTGGTTCTCCCATACATGTGCCAGGTACTGGATGTATCTAAACCATGCTCCACAGTGGCCAGCACAGCTACACTACAGGGAGATGGGGCAAAAGGAAAGTGGTCTGTGGGTTGAGCAGTGGCTCCAGCAGAATAACTAACCTTAGGCTGTAGCATATTTTTTTGTTTGTTTGTTTGTGTTTAGGTACAACTGAATACTAAAATTCCATCAAGCTAGGAGAGATATCATCAGCCAGAATAATAACCTCACTGTATTGGGTTGCAAGAAGTCCTAAAAGTTTCTAGAAATAAGTATATCCCCACACAGCTCGGTCAAGCTGTCCTATTATCAGAAAAAGTATATCCCCACACAACTCAGCCAAACTGTACTATTATCAGAAAAAGTCATTTTAAATGTCTTCAGAATTATTTTACAAGTGACAAAAGTAAAAAGAAAATCCAGTACAAAAAGTCCAGGCACTAAAACAACCAACGTGCCAAACCAGTGTTACAAATTAGCTCCACATACTTTAACCATGTTAAACTGACATAAAATAATATTTAATAGTGAGTTAAACTCGTAGCCGGCATTAGGCATAGGTCAACTAGGCGGCCACCTAGGGCACCACTCTAGTAGGGGCGCTTTTCCAGTATTTAATCGGTGTAGGTAGACCAGGATGGGGGCACCTTGTGGTGTGGTGGGGTGCCGTGCAACCCTTTTGCCTAGGGTACCAGTTGACCTAAGGTCGTTCCTGGTTAAACTATCTTTCTTATTGGAAAGAGTAAAATCTCTACAGTACATTCAAAAAACGTCATTTCCATTAAAATCACACTCTCATGTTAGAAACACACAGAGCAGAGTAATAGATATAGTAAATAATGTATAAATGCTGAAAAAAATCCATGTTCTGCAATATTTTCTTGTCAACGGATGAAAATAAAGCAGAGTAACAATAGTAAAGGCAGGCCTTTAGTGTCTAACAACACATATACACTTCTAAGAGGAATGCAGAACATTTTTACAGAAAAGCTAAAAACAAACATTTGTCAAAGGTGGAATCTAAACAAACACTGCGGCAAGCAGAAACTCCCTCAGGAAATAATGTAAACACTGACAGAAATAAAATATTAAAATAAATCTTTTTTAAATAAACATAAAAACAGAAAGATAATAATAAAATAAGATGAAGGGATCCCCTAAAGTGTCTTATCAGAGCAGTAAGCTAGAAAAATTAGCACTGGATCCCGTGAAGAGTCAGAGGATGGTTTTCTTGGGATGGCAGAAAAAGACTGAACACTCACTTCCTGTGACAGCTAAAGGCTTCCCTCTTAGGATATGCTCCACTGACCATCTCTCCCAGGGAGGGAGAGAGAGAGAGGGAGGGGAATCTGAGCTTTTAAAGGTGAAAAGTACTGGGTTACCTTGGAAGATAACCCAAAATGCCACCGAGGAAGTGAAAATGATGAACATCAGTATATACTACTCTATACCACATCCCATTTTCATTGGATTTTAAGTGGGGAGCAATAGCTGCCATTTTGTAGATAAAATAAGACAGAAAACTACTCAAACAACACCGTAGCAAGCTGTTTTTGGATTAAAAGTCCTATAGAATAACCGTTCTGGCAAATGTTATGTTTCAATTCTCCAACTACCTCCTGGACAGCTGACTGAATTTAATTCAGCTAAGGAGCAATTGACCTATTCATCCTCATTTAATCCTTAGTCTGGAAAGAATGTTTACCTACCTTGAAGTACTACAATCTCAAGGCAAGTTATAATTAATTCATGCAAGGGGGTTACAATGGGAGAAAATAGTCCACAGCATTTCCAGTTATTTTTAATTGAGGATCTTGTTTTTATTAGCCCATTTATACAAATCATTTCTGCGGCTGTATTTCATGTTTTTAGGGGTGAGAGTTTCTTCTTATAAAACTGTCAGGGTCAAATTGCTTTTTAAAGGAGGTACAAATAAAATAAATTAATCATTATGCCTTTATTTTGTAATATTTACACTCATCTAAATTTTTAATCAGATGAATTATTAAAAGGCCGTATGTTCTAATGATATACCTGTACTGAATGGTGACTTCATCAGCTCTACATGTCATGAAATGCAACATTCAGTTCTGATAAACACCTCTTATAATAAATAATATGGAAAAGGGAAAGTTTTGTTTGTATGGCAACTGCAGATTCTTCCTTGATTCAGAAATGCATACAGAAAATATTGTTATTTAAAAAATCAGTCAGGTCACTACAGCTAAAGAAAACTGTTGTAAGACAAGTCCGCATTACTAAAATGAAGTATAAAAAACTGAAGAGTCAAAATAAATACATGCTGCATGTATATACAAGAATGAAAATAATGCTAATATGACATATAACACAGTGCAAAGCTATATTTTTTACAAAGTAAAACATTTCCATTGAACTATGTTTCAGCTGTTATTGTTATGACATTGTGTCAGTGTTTCACATGCAATTAATGTCAGTCACTGCTCAAAAATGCATTCATAATTCATATCCATGAGAAGTAAATGGACTCCCAAAATATCACAATCTATAGGATATATTTATTTTAGCCTTAGTAGCAAGATGGCTAGAAGCTGTTTATTGCCACATAAACAAAACAAGTATGAGTATGTGTCATAAAAAGGTACAAAAAATGACAAAACACCACAATACCACAAGAAGAAATGTATTCCTCTGAATGTTTACTTTATTATATACAGTACACAAAAGTATTTTCCCACTATT
This sequence comes from Protopterus annectens, assembly GCF_019279795.1. NCBI lineage: Eukaryota > Metazoa > Chordata > Ceratodontiformes > Protopteridae > Protopterus > Protopterus annectens. The sequence continues at coordinate 330,127,460 of NC_056736.1, forward strand.
CATTAAGGTGTGTGCATGTGTGTGTGCGTGTGTGTGTGTGTGTGTGTGTGTGTGTGTGTGTGTGTGTGTGTGTGTGTGTGTGTGTGTGTGTGAGCGTATGTGTGTGTGTGTGACCTTACACTCTGTACTGCTAAAAGATGTGAAATATAAACTCTGCTGTCACAACAAAGTCCACACACATATACAGCTGAGCAGTACTTCCAATTGTAGTGGAAAAATTGATGCTACCACATTTTAGCATATACAGGTGAAGCGGCTGTGTGTAAAGTCCTCAGGGGCCTTATACTTCAGACTTGAGCAGATACACTGAGCCAAAGGGACAATTCTTGCACAGAAATGTTAAAATTCCCATTTTCCTTTTAAAGACCATTACATTTTCAAATTGCTGCTGGCCTTCAGGATAAATACAAAGCCAAATCTTCTATTACAAAGTCTGAAGTTATTTCTGTCAAACTCTATGTGTGCAAACATATGTCAGATTACTTTTTTTATTGCACACTGTAAAATATTTGACAGTTAGGGCTTTCTCACATTTAATAGTACAGGTTCCTGCAACACAGAGGGGCAAAGCCGTGACTATGGCCCAAACAGTCATAGTTTGATTAGCAGCTTGGGTACTTGATGGAGCTGGAAGGACATGCCATTCTGCGGCAAAGAGCAGGGTACAGTAAGATACACCCTGTCACAAATTTCTTAGAGGAATGGCATTGTATAAACTTCCTGGGAACAGGTTTTTGGCTCAACAAGCCACTGTCTGGTGGTGGTGGCCCTCATTAATGAGCACACATTTTTCTCCACTGGCAAAACAAGGGGGTAGCTCAACACCATGCACAAATAGTGGGGTTAGGCCATTCAAATGTTGCCATAACTGAGATGCCAGCAATGACAGAAGTAATCTCCATGGGTGCTTGGATGATGACCACTCTGGACAGCTCTCACCTCTGTGGTTTTTGGGACTCCCCACCATGCAGTAAGTGCACGTTAATTCCACCATGAGATTTGGAGCATCAAGCTTCTCGATGGCCAATTGACCAAAAATATAAACCTCTAAGATTAAGGAATACTAATTATGTATATAGGTATAGAGTTCCTTTCAACTGGTACAATCTCATCTTATTGATCACATAGATTAAAACATTTGTTCTCTTTTCTTTCAATATTTTTAAATTGATTTTTTTCCATGCAAATGTTTTACCTCACTAAGCATATATTTCTGTATGCAATATGCACATATCTTACTTGTATAAAACTCCCTCCTGTATTTTTATTTACATTTTTATATTCCCGTCCTAAATCAACATGGTATCTGAAATAAACAGTTGACATATGAATCATATTATCAAAGCATCTCACTTCCAGATGTCTGGATGTAATGTTATGACTACAATTTAAATGATTTAGCTTTAACAATATCTAATTTTAATTTATGTAGGCTGCAGAAATGTGACATCCAATGTGTTAATCTATCATTCCATTCTGGGGCTTAGACGTTATGACAAACCTTACATTTTAGATTTAGGTTGTGTAACCAGTATAACATTTTCACTTGTTAAGCCTTCTCATAAAGCTGTTATCCACATTTATTCATCATTGTCTGTGGTTTGTCCCAAATTTCTTAAAGCAATTAACTTGTATCAACATCATTGTTCATTACAGCTCATGTTTGAGATCATTAATAACTGTAGGCCTCAGACTTTGTCAGATCATGTTGTCCTGTCTTCTATTACTTCCTACACTCAGTGTTACTGTTATTCTGTTTAGGTTATATAGTGAATTTGATGCATTTCTTAAATACACAATGAACTGTATGCTAAATATTTAGACTGCTGAAGAAAATGTTAATTGAATCATCTATTAATGTAATCATGGAGATTTTCCCCTTATCTTTCACTCTAAAATATGACCTGCCCAGCCAGAATTTCATGGTCAACAAGAATAAATTAAAAACAAATTTAGTAGTGGAGTAACATTTCCTGTGCGTATGTTTTTCAGACTTCCTGGGAAATGAGCACTTTAGGGCAGTATTTAAAATAAAAACATTGTGACTTATTTACTTGTCTCACTGATATGATGTCCGACGGCAAGCAGTTCTGTGGCAAATTGCTTTTGTGTTCATTTATTCAATTGAATGCATCATATTTTATAATGAATACACTCTTCTGCCCAGATTATGCATTTCTCCGTTGTTCAAAACAGAAATCTGAAGGATTATGTAACTGTATGTGTCTGTGTGTATACATGCAAGCATGTGTGCATGTGTGTGAGTGCGTCCATGCATGTGTGTGAGCGTGCATGTGTGTGTGTGTGTGTGTGTGTGTGTGTGTGTGTGTGTGTGTGTGTGTGTGTGTGTGTGTTAATCACGTATTTCATTCAAAATGCTGCAGTGTGAAAATGTTCTTTTTAGCCATAAATGCTGGAACTTCACATGTTAACATTGTTTCTAATTCCCACATCTTCTGACCAAATGTCAGCTGATCCAAGTTTTCAGAATTCTTAATTCAAACTGACAGTCCATCTCTGTCCAACCTGATCTACTGGTACACCACCCCCCGATCCCTGCGCAGCTCTGATAAACTCTTACTACAAGTCTATAAACCCAACAAGAACATAGATAAAATACTCTATAAACACTCCATCTCCCTTACCTGGAACAGTCTTCTACTCCATATTAGAAGTCATACCTCCCTTCCTAACTTCAAACATGACCTGACAGTGTACCTCCATAACAACCCTTTATGTACCTGTTATCATCCTACTTAACCCTCCCTCTCCACATACCCACTTCACCACTAAGTCTGATCTAGAAGACCTTTTTCCTCTTTCTATAACTTACTTTATCCAACTGCTCTTCTTTCTGTACCCTCCCTCTAGATCACTACATCCCTCCTCTACTACTGTCTTCTTTTGCACCATTCCCTCTTCTGACCTATGATCCCTTGTGCAGTTAAACCTCTCTACTTTTTACTCCCACTCTACTTTCCCTCAAATCTGAAGCCCCTGCACTTACACAATTCATCTTCTAACCATTAATCTAATTATACCTTGTTTCTTTTCATTATATTACCTACAACCTTAGCTTCCCCTCCTGCTTACCTGCTGGATTTATTATTGTTGTTTCTCCTGTTACAACCCATTACTACACTTTTTATATATATAGCTATGTACTATTCTATTGAGTACATTATGTTTTTCTTATCCATTGTATTCATAAGATTGTTTTACTCTGTAATATTGTTAATTTGTCTCTATTCGTATGTGTTTGTATGTCTGTTTGGGGCTTTTCCCCTCGGGTCTCCACTGAAAAAGGGTCAATTCTTATCCAGCTGGACCAACCCGGTTAACAAATGTGAAATAAATAAATAAATCTTTCAGCAAATTGTCAGGTAAGGTATATAATCAGACATACTGAAAACTTATAAACCATGTTTGGGAGACAGGCAGGTAGGAGGTGGAAATCCTGAAGTAGTAACCCACACCTGCAAAATAAGAAATGAGTAAGAAAATACATTCTGGTACAAGAAAACACAGAAAATAAAAATAAGAACAGGTAGTTGGCATTGCTTTTACAGTGGATATAATAGGTGGGAAGCCACAAACTATACACCCATATATGCAGGACAAAACTCTAAGCTCAGATTACCTAAAATGAGCATGCAGGAACTTATATTGAGGTGTCAGATCTCCCTCTTTCATATACAGTGGAAAAATGAAGGAGCTAAGACTACCAATCTTATAAAAAATCCAAAGCTAAATACATGCTTCTCCAAGCAAAAACAAAGAGTTATGATTCAAACAAAAGCGCAGCCAGTATTGTTTACCTGCTCTTATACTTCTGTGAGATGGCCGTCTCTGTTGGTAAGTCTTACCTGGATTCCTTGGCCAGGAACAATTTCCAGTTTCTCCTTTCAGGTTTTCCTTCACTGTTGTTAATTATCTCTCCTATAGCAACTGCTCTGGACACCAACACCCTTTAAAAAGGGCAAACACTTAGTTTGGCTTCTTTCTGCCCTCTTTTTATATAATGTTCACTACCTTATTAGACAAAACTACTGTAACTAATACAGCCTGGTACCATCCTGTTCTTGGAGAAAAATACAGCTTAACAGAAACACTATTCATTTAAAAGAAAAATTACTTCATTTACAATGAATTTGTATAATACTGATAGCCACATTAGTTACACATTTTTATATACGTTTGCATCACTTGCACTCTTCCAAATGGTGAGAACCACCACACTATGGTACTCTCTCTCCATATCTATCTTTCTCTCTCTCTCTCTCTATATATATATATATATATATATATATATATATATATATATATATATATATATATATATATATATATATATATATATATATATATATATATATATATATATATATATATATATATATATATATATATATATATATATATATATATATATATATATATATATATATATATATATATATATAGATATATATATATATATATATATATATATATATGTATATATATATATATATAGGTTTACTATTAAAATTTCGAATGGCACTCCGTCGACTGTGCTATAGTCGGCAACGAAAGTTTGAAAATGTCGAATGTTGAAGTAAAAAAATCAATCTAGGAACGGTTTTAACATGGGTCGAGGTAGGTGTTCAGTATTATTCTGAACTACAAACATCTCCCCTACCTCGACCCATGTGAAAACCCATTCCTAGATTGTTTTTTTGAGTTCGCAATTATCATTTTCGAACTTCCGTGTTCGACTATAGTACAGTCGACGGAGTGCCGTTCGAAATTTTAATAGTAAACCATATATATATATATATATATATAGATATGTATATATATAAATATCTTCTCCCAAGACTGGACTAGACAGTCAAGAGGCGAAGGTAAACACTTGCACCACACCACACTCATCACATAGTCCCTCAAAACCTACACCACCAAAACACACACATAGAAACACAAAACACACACCTACCTTCGTGGAGGCTCTCAGTAAAAACCTGCCCAAGCATCAGGGACCTCCAAAGCAGAAACGCAAGCAAACTCCACCCCCCAACACAACCCAAATGACACATAGCCCACAAACTCAGTGTGCCACTCAACCACAGCCCATAAGGCATAACAACATACCCAACACTCTAGTCATAGGTGACTCTATAGTCAGGCACACTGATGTTCCACTCACCAGGCTATACAAGGAGAAAGTTACTGTCAGGTGCCTGTCAAGTGCCAGGATCCACCACATAATGCACGCACTCAGGTCACTCCACAGCAAGTACAAATATGACACTGTCATTGTCCATGTTGGTGTGAATGACCTGAGAGGTACCTCCCTGGACTACATGAAAAGAGACATGGAAGAGCTCTCCGATCTTATAGCCCAGGCATGTTTGACCCTAGCCCTGAGTAGCATCCTGCCATCACCCAGAATGCTAGCACAGTACAAGGACAAAATGATTGACTTCAACAATTGGCTAAGCTTCTGGTGTCATTCTAAGGGGATCCAGTATTCGTCTGCCTGGGACGACATGATCGACAGACCACGATGCTTTGCCAGAGATGGCCTGCACCTGTCGCCCTTGGGATTCCAGATACTGGCTAAGGCACTTGCCACCCCTATAGTGCCTTTTTTTTAGGCAAGGTTCAAATGACAAATTCACCACTGTAACAGATACAAGCAAGCAAAATCGGAGGGTAATGCCACTCAATGCTAGAAGTCTAAACCTCAAAATGCACTCACTCGAGGCACTCCTTAAAATGGAGAACATCAACATCTGTGCAGTGAAAAAGACCTGGTTCAAAGCTCCAGAGAGCACCCCTGCACTACCATGCTATAATTGATACCACACCTTTCAGCCACCTAACCCGGAACAAAGCACTAAAGGTGGAGGCGTGTCCATATTCATTAAGGAAATCCACACCTCCAGGCTAGTTGCACAGCATAATGCATTCGAGATTATCCAAGTACAACTAACTCTGGGCAAGACCGCAGTCCAAATTGTAGCTTGCTACAGACCTCCCACCATGCCCTAGGATTTCCACTCCTCATTTCTTGATACACTGGAAAGTTTTAGGGTACAACCCAACACCCTAATAATGGACGATTTCAACTACCCCACCATTAACTGGGAAAAATACTCATGTACCAACTCTTTTGCTCAACGTTTTCTGGAATTCATAAATTCCAACGCCTTGGATCAACTTATTCACACCATCACCAGGGGCAGCAATATCCTAGACCTGGTCATTACCAACATGGGCAACCGGTGTTCCACACCAGAGGTCAATTCCTCGTTGGTCAGATCCGACCACAAGCTAATCACCCTAGACATCCACATCCCACCCCCAACCCCAATTAGGGAAACCACCGTAAAAAACTTCTCCAAAGCCAACTTACACTTCTTAAGACAAAAGTGGCAAACTTCATGACACCCATGCAGATGGACAATAGAGGTACGACTGCTTAATCCTACACAAATACACTTTATAAGTACTTACACGAGTGCATGGATCATGCTATCCCTAATAGAACCAAGATGCTATCCTCCAAAAAAGGAAGCCAATCTGGTGGTCCTCTGCCATAAACAAACTCTACAACAGAAGAAAGAAACTTTTGCAAAAAAGAGTAAAATCCCATGACTGGAGGAACGCCCTGGTCAACCTCAGTAAGAAGCTGAGATCCCTTATAAAATCCTCCAAAGCTAGTTATGAAAACAAAATTGCCACTGACTCTAAAGACAACCACAAAGCATTCTATAGCTATGTCAAGAATCTCAATGGATACACTCAGATCTGCTCTGAGTTACAGCACAATGGCACTAAATATACAGAACCAACTGATATTGCCAACATCCTGGCAGATAGGTTCAGTGCTAACTTTACCCCCCTCTCACCCCCTAGAGGGCCCATCTCTATACTGAAAGAATGCAAAGTTCCTGTAATCATGGCTGCACAGGTAAAAAACACACTCTCCAAAGCCAAGAACACAGCATCCATGAGACCTGACAATATCCCAGGCTGCGTTCTACATGAACTACAGAATGAACTGGCACCCTACCTAAGTATCATGTTCAACCATAGCCTCACCTCAGGCATAGTGCCCACTGAATGGTGCACTGCAACAGTTATCCCACTCCACAAAGGGGGAGCCACGATGGACCCCGGGAACTACCGCCCCATTAGCCTGACAAGCCTAGTCTCCAAGGCCATGGAACGTATCATCATGGAACTCATAAACAAAGACACTGGTAATCTCCAAATTATGGACCCTACCCAGTTTGGATTTGTAAAAGGCAGATCATGTCTCCTAAACCTGATTGACTTCTTTGAAGCAGTCACCAAAGCAGTCACCAAAGCCATAGATGAGGGTAAGGTGGTTCACATAGCTTATCTAGATCTCGCCAAGACTTTCAACACCATCCCCCACTCTAGAATTCTAGATAAGCTCACTAAACTAGGTATAAATCCCTATGTCACAAGATGGGTTGCCAACTGGCTCATGGACAGAGCCGACACTGTGAAAGTAGCAGACTTCAAGTCTGACTTCAGACTAGTGACAAGTGGAGTACCACAGGGTTCAGTCCTGTGTCCTCTACTGTTTGGTATCTACTTCTCTGAAGTACAGGCTAACACAGAAGGTCTTTGGCTAACAATGTTTGCAGATGACTGCAAACTAGGAGCCATAATCGAAACTCCTAACAATGTGAACATACTACAAAAGGGCCTCACTGAGACAGATGCCTGACGTCAAAGCCATAGCCTGAAGCTCAATGCCAAAAAGTGTATTGTCATCCCCTTTGGTTAAAACTCATGAATTACCACATAGCTGGTAGTCTACTTAAGTGCAAAAATGTGATAAGAGACCGTGGGACACAGGTGGACAGTAGTCTCTCCTTTTATAATCACATTGCCACAGTGGTCAGGAAATCCTTCTACGAGGCTCATCTCATCATAAAAGGTTTCTCATCCAGAAAAAAAGAGATCATTGTTCCCCTCTACTCATCACTTATTAGACCCATTACATTACAACACCCCTTTTGGTATGTACCTCACAAGACATCTACAACAACTGGAAAGGCCACAAAAATACCTCTTCTTCTTCTTCTTCTTCTTCTTTCGGCTTTTTCCCGGTTAGGGGTCGCCACAGCGGATCACCTTGTCCACACATTGAATGGCAGTGGAGTTTTACGGTGTCGAGTTGCCAGCCCGGCGCCCAACCTTCCACAGAAGGCACACTCACACGCACACCTAGGGCCAATTTAGAGTGTCCAATCCACCTGCAGCATGTCTTTGGGATGTGGGAGGAAACCGGAGCACCCGGAGGAAACCCACGCGACCACAGGGAGGACATGCAGACTCCGCACAGAAGGCACCCCAGCCGAGGATCGAACCGGAGAACCTCTTGCTGTGAGGCGGCAATGCTAACCACTGCACCACCGTGGCCACCCGCCACAAAAATACCTCACAAAGAAGATTACTGGCCTCAAACAGATGCCCTTTCGCAGACTGTCTCAAAAAACACCAGCTTTACTCCGTTGCATATTGCCTACTCAGAGGCGATCTCTGCCTAACATACAAAGCTATGTCAAACCCAGAGCTGTTGGACATGCTCCACTTAAAGAAATCCCAGTCCCTCCGAGCTACATATTCGAGGGACCTAAACCTTGTCACCACAATAAACAGAACATGTTGGAGGGATAGATTCCTGTCCCAGAGACTTCCCATACTCTGGAACAGACTACCTATCTATGTCAAACAGAGCTCCTCATTAGCACTCTTCAAGAAAAATCTTGGTGATTGGATGGGAAATAGGAAATTCACCCCAGGGATCACTTCTGTGGCTCTGCTCGACAGGGGCACAGGAAAATATTTTTCTTGGGTGGTGAAAGCCAGGGTACATTTTTGGCTAGGCTTATATAGGCCTTAGGGCCAATAGCCTAGTACCTACTTATGAACTTATGAACCCATATATATATATATATATATATATATATATATATATATATATATATATATATATATAGATAGATAGATAATTTACTTACTTAAATTCATAAACTGCATTTACATGGGTAAAGTTGAGGAACCAGGAGATATATCTGGATGACTTCTTTGTGTCTGTCTAGGACAGATTCACTTTCCCAGACTTTTTTATTCAATCTTTGCCAGCAATGTAGAAGTGCATACACTGGCTACTTTTTCCTGCAACTGTGTTCAGCCTACAGCAGTGGAGGAGGGGGGAGTGATAACACCCTGGCCTTTATTCAGTCAGGCTTATTGAATGATACCACTCAGATACATTGTTAGCAAGCTGCATATGTTCTATATGTGGTTTATTTGTTGAGAAATCTATCCACTCTGCACATTACCTTTTTTCTACTACCCTCTGCTTCATGCCTCATTAACACACTATAATGGAGTCAGCTCCACCACTCTGCACATTTTAGTTCCAGGCTTTACAAATCTTCTTTCTTTCTTTCTCCTTCATCTGATGATTCCCTCCCTACTCACCCTAGCCAAAAGCTGAATATATACATAGAACACCCACCCAGTGCCAACCTAAATATCATCTGCAAATTTAAAATGAAAGGTCTTTTGCTACATCTGTTCTGCTGACTCCCTCTTCTTTCTGGGTTACTGATAAAATGACACTACATCACACATTTTGTATACCAGCAAGTCTACTTGTGAGCTAAAACTCCTCAAATCAAATAGCTCTAGATGGTAGTCACTAACTGTATAACAAACAAACAAAAAATCTCCAATCAAAATAAGGTCCTGCACTTGCATTGTTTACTTCAGCTTGCACTGTTTTTCACAGTAAAAGTACCAATACTGAAGTAGCATGTTCTCTTCCAATAGAGCTATTTAAACTACCCAGGTTCTACCAGTTTTAGAACTTGAAATAACTGTTCTTTGCTATTCTACCGCTATTCTATTACTAACCATGTACTAGAAGTACAGTATCTGCTACTAAGAAAGCTGGTAAACAAGAAGCACCATTCACTAAATATTTTTGTGCTACAGGAATCAATGGTATACAAATTGCACACCACATGATCCACAAAATGTTCTTGTTAGAAACTCTTCATCAGTGGGTAGGTAACAGTGTCTCTGAGGCAGAAAATAACTAATATGGCCAATAAATCTGTGTCTAATTTCACGTTTTTTGCCTTATGTAGGTGCTTCATCAGTACCTCTTATTGTTTTACAGATTCATGAGTTCATAGATTATTACTAGGCAATTGATCTGGGTGGATCATTTGGAACCTGGACAAAGTAAAATCACACTACATTACTCCTTTCCATTAAGGGCGATAGGTCAGCCCACAGATATACTTGCAACTACTTATCAATCCATTTATCTGGGTAGAATCTGAAGAGGATTAGAGAGCGACTTTGTTTAATACAGATGAGTTGTTTATTCCAGGCATACTTCTCAACCTCTTCACTCAAGAATTCTGGAGAAAGGCAAAAATAATAGAAGGTCAAAGACCCAAAAATAGAATCAGATTTCAAATAATGTTTTTACAAACTTAGAAAGTTAGCGTCAATACCCTTACACTCTGCGAGCAATAAAATCCAAGTTTATTGTAAGCGCTTTTGAAGGAATCAATGCCCCAACTTCCTCAGACAATTTTCATTACAATACACTCGCCTTATAAAGAAAAAATTAAACTACTAACATTCAGTTATTCAGTTAAGATAGTTACAACATATAATTTCTCAATTGCTTAAAAAATAGTTAAAATACCTTTCATTTCATTACTTTTAAAACAACATAGCTAGTATCCCATTTCTTGGGAGCAAGATGTATATTTAATGTATACAGATGATTTATAATATAAAAAAAAAAAAATATGTGCAAAATATATAAAAAAATCATACCGAAAATTCTTTATGTATATAAAGTAACCATTTTACTCATTTTAAATGGTTTTAGCCATTTTTAAACGTTTTTAAAACATTTTTAAAAGTGGATGGATGATGAAGCATTCTAAACCAAATTAGATTAACCTAGTTGAAAATATGTAATAAGAATATATACTAAACTATAATATTTATATTTATACTAACTGTAATATTTATATATGTATATAACTATTTAAACTACTAAAAACATTATAATTTAAAAATATAAAAATATATCTAACAATAAATCTTAAACAGACTATTTTCATCATATATGGCTTCCATATTTTGTGAAGTCAATAAACCACAGTCATTAAATATAAAATATACAATACATATATAGATGCATTGAACTAATTCTGGGCCATCACATAATTAAGAAAAAAGAAGAAGAAAGTAGAAAAAGGACCCTTACCCAAAACACATTCCCTTATATTTTGGTATACCCATATCCATAACCTAATTATCTACACAAGGCCTTAAGTTTTAAGATACATTTTATGGATGCATATTCATTTAGCCCAGGTGGAATATGTGCCGATGTTCGAATTTGCCACAATAGTTCTTGCTCTTCTAAAATATATTGCCATGCCCCCCCCCCAGGTCACTTTTTACCTGTTGTACCACTGCATAAGTGAACTTGTGAGTCGGATTTTCTATAATGTGTTTCGCTAGAGCATTGTTAATGCCCCCCTTACTAATAGCATATTGGTGCTCATATATTCTTTGTTTCAACTTTCTTTCTGTTTTTCCAATATAGTAAGAGGGGCATAATTCACAACTAGCAATATAAACGACCCCTTTAGATTCACAGTTATACCTACCATTTATGGTATATGATTTGTCCTTTATACATATTGTATTTCTTAATTTGATATACCTACATTGTGGGCATGCTCCACATTTTCTCATGCCTACAGGGTTTTGTTGCCTTCTGTTTCGCTCTAATACGTTTTTTAAATTCGGGCCTCTTCTGTAAGTAAAACCTGGTCTTAAGCCCAAGGTTTTACTCAGAGTATGATCTTCTAAAATGACAGCCCAATTTTTAATTAGAATATCCTTTATGTTCTTGTGGTCAATACTATACGTGAACAAAAAGTTTAAATTCAAACTTTTAGCTTGGGACCCTACATTATTACTATCCTCTTGTGCTATTGTGTCAACTCTATTACTATTACCACTTAATACAAGGGGTTTAAAATGACCTGAGTTCCTCTTTGCACTTACTTCCTGAATGGTGTTCCTAACTAGACCTTCTGGATAGCCTCTTTTAAGAAACATTATTTTAATTATTTCGCATTCTTCTATATAGTCTATGTCATCGGACACCATCCTTGCTGCCCTTACAAATTTACCTTTAACTACAGCCTTATACGTTGTAACTATCTTAATTGAATAATTGATTGTTAGTAGTTTAATTTTTTCTTCATAAGGCGAGTGTATTGTAGCGAAAATTGTCTGAGGAAGTTGGGGCATTGATCCCTTCGAAAGCGCTTACAATAAACTTGGATTTTTTTGCTCGCAGAGTGTGAGAGTATTGACGCTACCTCTGAAATACACTTGTTTCTTTTTGGTTTCTAAGTGGTTTTCAGTTTTTTGTAGTGAAACTTAGAAAGTTGTTAGAGTAACAAGATTTACATTAGCATGCATTTTATGAAAGACACAAAGTCTGGAACTCAAATATCTCTGATTCCTTAGTGATTTCAATCTTCAATGATTTGTCAGAAAACTACAAAAGTTATGAGGAACAGACCAAAAATATGAGTCAAGAATCTGTATATTCTATGAAATTCTGGATAGCTGAGAGGTATGATTCCAGATGAGTGAAATTCTCTGGGAGATGTATCTATCCCACCAATAAGATTTGTTTATGCTTTGGAGTAAGTTTAGGACTTCTAGTATGCATGTTAATGGTGTTATATACTTTCTGAATGTGTAATGGTCACATAGGACAAGGATAAGGTAATTTGAGGCCTTATAAGTTAGGCAAAGGCACCCCAGAGAAGTTTGTATGAGACTTGAGAATTCAGATAGAGCTTTAAGGTGTTCTGTATAGGACACAGAACTCAGGACACTGATTTTTATGAAGAGAACGCATTGGTGTCCTTCAAATTGGGTCACTTGTCTGGCGATGTACATGCTAAAAGGTGCATTATATTCAATTATGGAAATAATGAGAGAGGTACAGACAGGGATAGTAACATCTCTGGATATGGAAGATATGGCCTTGGTAATGAGTTGGCATAGACTGACAGATTTTCTAATGACCATAGTGACATGATAGACAGAAGACAGTTCCTTGACTTGAAGGTTTCTAGGATTCTAATACATGTATCAGTTTAAAAGGGGGGGGGGGTGTTACCTATGCGATCAGCACAATGGCAATTGTGTTTACCAAAGGATACAGTATTACACATTTTTGCATTTAGCCTTAGACCATGCTACTGGCACTATATGTTTGTACATGGCAGCCCTTCTTGTAGGTCTGAAGGGTCCTCAGCAGAGTTAATGACAGCGCCATGTTTGTAGTCATCTGCATGTAAAACAAAGACCCTAGGAATCAGCCTGGATGTCAGAGAAATAGATATCAGACAGGACTGGCTCCAGTACAGACTACTGTGGGACCCCCGTGAAAACAAGTCTTTTAGTTGAAAGGGTGCCCCCAGAATTGATCTAATGAGTTCTGCCTGTGAGCCAGTTTGCTATCCAGCAAGTTGCATACAGATTAACATTTAGTTTGAGTAATGTATCAATAATGCATGAGTGAGGAATAGTATGAAATGTTTTGGCCAGATCAAGGAAACTGTGTACAATGTCACTTTCATCCAGAGTGTTAGTGACTTTTTCAGATAAGTTTACTAGATTAAGAAGGAAGACTGTACCCTTCATGAGCCCAAAATGGTTTGAGTTGAGGATTTTAAGCTGATTGTTTATGAGGTTAATAATGATGTACTCCATTGTCTTGCAGACAAGGCAGGTAAGGCTTTTTAGACTATAGTCACCAGGTTCACTGGTGGGGCTACCTTTAAAATGGGGGTTACAGCTGTTCTTCAAGCCTCTGGCATGAAAGCATTCAACATTGTGAGAATGAACAGCTTCAGGAGTGGGTTTCACACTGAAGGGAAAATACCCTGCCATATTATCTGGCCCCATAAAGCTAGTGCTTACTACCTCAGAGAACAGATTAAAAACTTGCTCAAAGGTTATCTCTAGGGGAACAGCCTAAGTAATATGTCATGCAGGGGAAGGTGGGTAGTAACAGGGGGAGAAGTTAGAACTAAATGTATCTGTTACTATATTCGCTATGTCCTCAGGGTTTGAGTGGGTGATGTTGTTATGCAACAACTTGTTACAAAACACTGTATTTTTTGAAAGTTCCCAACAAAGAAGAAAGACATACAGTTGTCCTTGGATGTGGTACCAATTTTTAACCCATACTCAGCTTTATTGGACTAGATTTTATTTCTGTTTATGTCATTAGTCCATCATGTTGGTTTGTTTTTAAATGTGGCATTACATTTGCGGTAGATTAGAGAAAAAGCATTTCAATGTAGTCATTGAGATGAGCATAAAATGGTCTTTTGAACCATATATAGTCATCATCTAGTTCCAAAATGTTAATCTTGCAGAAATCACTAAAGATAGCAGAGTCTGTGAGCATGTTAGATTGGGTGCTGATGTTGAAGACCACTAAGTAGTGGTTAAATCTGATTAGTGATGGATTGCTATGGGTATACAGCATAGTAGTCCAAGAAAAGTAAATGTGCCCCAGTAGTAAAGAAAATCACTATTTATTCCACAGAGCTGTTACTGTTAAAATCTAGTAAATATTATGCATGTTTATTAACGCAGTATAGGTCTTCCAGTTTATAGATCGGTAATTGAAATTACCAACAATACTGGTGTTTGGTTCTACAGTAAGGGCCGCTAGATTGTTTAGAAGTTCATCATAGAAGGGCTTCTAAAGTTAGACAAGACATGAAAGGGAATCTTATTGATAGTTACTTGGATTTGGAGGAGTTCCAGATCTTTATCTTACAGTAAAAGTCTAAATGTGATGGAATTTCAGTGGAATATGGACACACCACCACCTACAGAAGATGCTCTGTGAGAAGCAGGTTTGAAAAACTAGTTGGTGGTGTAATCTAGTAGGGAGAGTAACTTATCAATGCATTAGAATCATGTTTCAGTGGTCATGCAGATGTCAATGTTTTCTGGACACAGGGCAGCTTCTAGGGAATGTAGTTACTTATTTAGGCTCTAGCATTGAGCAGTGCTACTTTTATAATGTCCTGGTTTGGCCTGGTTAGATTAGTAGATGTAGTTGGCTGACAGTGTTCATAAAAGGTACAATGAGGATAAATAATGTTTTCTGTCAATATTCAAAAGCCCCAACTGGAAAGGTGCAAGTCATCCTTTGCAAATCAGTTTGAACTACTGACCATCTCTTTCCAGGTAGGCATATGATGGATCCCCCCAGCATGAAACAAAAAAACTCAAATAATTATTAAAGTGAATTATTTTTTATTTATATTGTGGCAACATTGTCGGTGAAAGTAGTATTTCACTAAGACTGGCTGCATGCCAGTCAAATATGCATACTCAGAGATCTTCACCATGTCTCTCTAGACATGATCCAAGGATATGTGTCTCACTTTGTTTATATCTTCATGTACAGTGATCACCAGCTAGGAGTAGTTGGGATAAATAACTTGAGTGCCCTAGTACCCTGTCATTTCCTAATACCCAAAATGCAGCTCACTGTCACTTTTACCTTCAGAGCCATACACAGGTTATCTTGAACCTTATGCAGTTTTTTAAACTGGCAATCTGCTGCCTCAACTTTCAGATCTTCTGTAAATTGAAGAGCCAAAAACAAAAAGTAGCCTCTAAAGTGAAGAAAAAAACTGCAGTAACCATATTAAACTGCTTTCTACAGTTGTAGCAAGCTTCTTGCTACGAGTGTAAGAAGCAGCTTGCAACAGTTATCGCCATACATTGAGCACTTTAGCCATGACAGCAAATGCAGTATCAGTATTAATTTATGAAGCCACAATGTCCTTGCATCTTCATCAATCAATGCTGATAATACATTCCCACTAGCACCTGTCAATTGCTTCCCATAATAGCTTGTGCCCAGGAGATCCACCCCCTTTACCCCACCCTATTTATGGCTCTGCTTTTTTTGTTTAACCCAGTAAGCTGTACATTATTGTGTTTCACTGTAGAGTGACCTTTAACTAGAGCATTACTTCATTTTGGATGGTTGGAGAAAACTGGAAGTGCCTTCTATGTAGAGCCTTCAATTTATTCAGGTATACCTGTAATTTTTGATAGGGGTTTTAGTTTACTTCCACATCTGAATGACAACTTAATATGAAAACTCACAACTCTCTAAACTTCCTGGAGGTGTGTGTGTGCGTGTGTGCATGCGTGTGTGCATGTGTGTGTTTGTGTGTGTGCAATCCTGCTACAGACTCATTCTATTCATGACTGGTTCTCTGACCTGCTGACTATTGGGATATAGGCTCTCGGTCCTTCTTGATTGTGAATAGGATATAGCTGTCATGGAAAAATGAATTAATGAACTTTTCCATGAAATGAACATACATTTTATTACAAAGAATACAATGGCAAATAAACCATTGCCACATACATGCTATGATTCTGCCAGCACACATCTTGCATGAAATGAGAGTTCCGAACATCTCTTAACATGGATCTCGCTTCAGGATGCTGACAGGTGTCAAGTGTGTCAGTGTCATTACCTGCAAGGAGAAAAAGGTACAGTTTTTGTTTTTATTTTTTTTTTTTAACTATAAATGCAATTACTGTGTTACAGTTAAAATCCTTGTCCTCTCTCTGTAAGATCTGCGTTTACCTGCACCAATACTATTACACTGTGCTTGTTCACTAGAATGTATAGAAACAACAATTTTTCTTTCTATGTAATTAGACTGAACTACTCTGTTATTGCTTACAGTTCTGTATTTTTTCTTTGTGAAATAGTTTTTATTTCACCTGGGCTAAAACTGAAATTGTTCAATACTGATCAGTTCACTATCCTAGTAAATAAATGTTGTTGTCTTTTGGTTTTTCCCGGTTAGGGGTCGCCACAGCGGAACTCCGGTCCGCTAATGATTGGCAGTAGATTTTCATGAATGCCAAAGTGCCAGCTCGATATTCAACCTTCAATGAAGGCACGTCCATTTACACATGTCTTTCGAACGCCCACCCAACCGCAGGGAGGACATGCAGACTCCACACAGAAGGCACTCCCCACACTCCAGCCGAGAATCGAATGGGAAAATCTCTTGCTGTGAGGCAACAACGCCACCGCTGCACCACCGCGGATTGTATATAAGTAAATAATTATGGCACTTGGAATTTCAGGACCACTCTGCATAATATTGATACATGTTTATCATATAAGTCTAAAGTCAGTCTCTAAAATAAAAAAATGAAACTCTCCATTTTTTCTGAGAAATAAGATAGTATTCGTTGTTTCATCTCTACTATATTTAAAACCTACTGTCTTGCTCCCCACCATTCCTATCATACTAAGTTGCACAGAGACCACCTTTCTTGATCCAAATTCATGCTTTCCTTAAGAGCTTAGTAACAATTTAATGTATGCTGTTAGGAATTTCAGTAGACATTTCTGGTTACAATTTTTGTTCAAATTATGGGTACAACTTGTGCATTTCTGAACAATCTGACCATAAATTTATATCAAGTATACTACTATATGTAGATTTTCATTGAACACTTTTTATTTCAAGTGTAAGTGAAAATAAAGCTCCTGATGTCTTGGCTGTGGAATTAGCTTCAAGGAAGCTATGGAAGAATATAAACAGCAATGCAGTGCAATGTGCAGATTACATCATCACCCTTAGGTGAATCTCATTATATTTATTTTAAATTAAATCTCTTTTCATTTTATTAAGCAACCATTTAATGGAAAATATTGAATTTCATTGTAATAACCCTTCATATAGTGTTGTGATTATTTTGTTGTATGTTTTCATACTTCTGCAAACCTTTTAGCTCTCTGGCACATCATTTCAGCTCATCCTACATATACAGATAATATGCAGAAAGAAAGACAAACACGAATGACTCAGGAAAGCATCTTTAAAAAGCAAGTAGCAGGAATATACCATAACAAGTCAAGAAGATGTATTATAGAAAATCAGACTGAACAAGAAAGAAAATTATGTTAAAAGAAATGGTTGTGTGGAGGTATAGTGTAGCAGAGGAAGAGACACTGGGGCATGTGATATGGTAGCAAATGTATAGTGGTAGTGGAGCAAGAGACAAATGTTTTATGGAACTGTGAAAACTGAAGGAAAAACAGGAACCAAAAAGAAAAGATGAAGTGGTAGAAGGGGAAGAAGAAGAAGAAAAGTACACTTGTGCAAGTAAATGTATCATAACAGTGTATGTTCTAATAGATCACGGTTGCAACAGCCTAAGCTATATGGGTTATATCCTTACTAGGATATGATCATTGGCCAGCTATCATGGCCTTAGGGCACCTTCCACACACCAAAACTGCCATTGTCTTCAGCAGAGTCATATAAGAGGCAGTCTGGGCTTTTTGCCCCTAGAAGGGAGGCTATAATATCAAATAAAAAGTGTAACCGTATACACACGCATGTGCACACACACACACACACACACACACACACACACACACACGTGTGTGTGTGTGTGTGTGTGTGTGTGTGTGTGTGTGTATATATATATATATATATATATATATATATATATATTTACAGGTGTATAACTCCATACCCTCGCAATACATACAAAAACAAGTAAGGGGGCTGGAGGCAGGGGACAGCAACTGCAACAGTGATCTGTTAGAACATATACTGTTATGGAACGTTTACTTACACAACTGTGCTGTACTCAGCTTTAGATCACAGTAGCTTAAGCTACATGGGTAGACTACCATACCTTAAACATATATGGGAAGGGGGAAGGAATTCAGGCATCCAGGAGCCCTTGGAGAATTGTTCCTGCAAAGTTTGTTTTCAACCTGGAAAAGAAATCCAGTTTATAATGTGGACAAACACCTATTTATATGTTTCATTTCCTTACTCTCCCTTATTCACTCCCTTCCTTACTTCTATCAATTTCTCTCCCCTGGCTTTCTCTGTAAATATACTGTAAGCCTGCTTTTCTCTCACTTTGTATTTCAATTTCTGTTTCTATTATACTAGCTTACATTTAATTTCTATAAAAACTGTCTAAAATTTCTCTAAGTGTTAAATCATTGTCATATAACCTGTATTTATTCTTAACTAATGTTTTCATATTATGTCTAATTTGGTATAATTATTTAAACTGTATTTGTTTGTGTTTTTTTGCAGTATTTTTAAAGACTGTAAGATTATTATTCTTAAAATGTTTTGTAATACTTTGGAGCTTTTCACCCTAGGCCTCCACTTAAAATGGGCTCCTAGCCAGTCAGACTTTCCTAGTAATCAAACGTCAATAAATAATAAATAAATAAATAATGTTTTTTGAAAATATAAACAGGGGATCAAGTTCCTGTCACTGGAATACTTCTAGGGTTCACCCATTTCCAAATAGCCACAGATGAAGCCAAAGCCATGACAGAATGGGCCCTAACCCTGCCTGGAAGTGGATTGTTATGATAAACATAGTAGAAAGAAATAGAATGAGACAACCAGTTGGAAATTGTCTGCTTTGAGATTAGTTATCTTTTTTTCTACTCCCCCCCCCCCCTCCGAGACAAACATTTGATCGGCTTTCCTGAAGGGTTTAGTTCTGTCTAAGTAGCATTTGAGCTGCATAAGAACATCCAGAGTGCCTATGATTCTTTCTCTCTTGTTTTTTTTGTTCTGGAAAGAAAACAGGGAAACTAATATTCTGGCTGAAAGTAAACTCTGAAACCACTTTGGGCATAAAAGAAGGATTAGTTCTCAAAGGAACCTTACCCTTAAAGAAAATGAGGAGGGACTGACTCACCATTAAGAGCGTATAACTCAGATACACGTCTTGCAGATATCAGAACAATAAGTAGGCACAGTTTCCCATGTTAAGAACCTCAGATCAATCTGAGAAGCTTGTTAAAATGGAAGAAGTGTTGACTTTTCAAGCACAAAATTATGACATCAGGAGGAGCCACATGTTTTCTAGATAGGTGGATAAATAAAACCCCTTTCAAAAACTGCTTCATTTCAGGATACGTAAAAAGGGTGAAATAAGGGCAGTCAAACAGAAATGGCTGAAAGATTAGTCATGACAGAAGAATTAGAGAGGCCAAAGGATAACAACTCACACAAATAATCAAGAACTAGAGGCAACTGAGCCTTAAAAGGGGTGCCGACTAGAAACCCATTTCCATTTACACATATATCATTTTCCAGTATCAGTTTTCTTCACCTCCTTTAGTACCTGCTGCACATTCTCAGAAAAAAGTTGACCAAAAGTTTTCAAACCTCTGTCATCCAGGCAGTCAAGTGAAGTGCTTTCAGGATTGGATGTATAATATAAACTGTCTTGCGTGAGTAAATCCAGTCTGTGGGGAAGTTTGTGGTAATTACCCTTGGCCAATTGCTGAAGAAGGTAGAATCAGAGTTACCTGGGCCAAAAAGGAGTCACCACCACAATTTATAAAGAGTCCTTCTGAACCTTTTGAAAAGGATGTAAAGGCATAAAGGAATATTCATGCCCATGAGAATGAGACAGCATCTTTCTTCCAGGCCTGTTTGCATGGAATCTTGGATCAAAGTATGATGTTCTTCGTGTTTCACTGTTGCAGTCATTACATTTGGGTAATCTGCTGGCAGGTTGCCCTCAGTTGGCCTGATTAACAAAGTCTTGGGTCCTGCGTCGGTTGCTGTCCCTTCTTCCATGATGTCAGGTCATCAGGGGTACAAAACATGCAGCCGACTCCATTATATCAGTTTTCTTGCCGTGCAGTGCCCGAAGCAGAAGCAGTTTGTAAGTGCTGGTCGGCCGATTCCTGAAATTTTCATTTTCGAGTTTCAGAACCGAAGTCTTCAACTTAAAGCTAAGTACCCCATTGGGGAAACTTTTGCTTGCTCCTTACCGATGTCAATAAAAGGTAATAACTGCATTACTTGTGGGAAGCAAATACCTCATAAAGATTTTCATTTGTACTGTATTCCTTGCCTAGGCCCTGGCCATGACGTACCTTGCTGTCAGGTTTGTGCTTTATTTAATCAGCGCACTATCCGTCGTCGGTACATTTTTTATTCTAAATATTTTGGTTCTCGGTTTAATTATCCAGAAATGACATCAGTTAGCCATCTGACTACCGGAATTCCGAAAAAACACAAAGAAAAAGACAAAGACAGGCGTTGAGGTTCCAAACTGCTGACGACACTTCTCCTAAGCCAGTTGCCAGGTCGCCGGTACTCAGTGAGGTGCTTTCACAGCCCCTGATACCCGCTACTTCTGACTCGCAGGCCTCTATTGAGACCCATTCGGAGTCCGGTATGCCGCGAGATGCTTCACCTATGGAACCCGCGGATGTCTCTGCCATGGGTGGATCTGGAGCCGCTGTGCAGGCACCAGCTTCTGAGGGTGTTTTCAGGCCTAAAACTTGCATATTACACCGACTCCACCTTCTATTCTAAGGCCTAAATCTCAATCAATGTCTAAAAAAAACGACGCCCAGGCCAAATGTTCAGGCCCCTATGCCTAAAAAACAAATAATCAAAATGGCTGAAGATCTTATTACTCTAATCAGGGATAGTCAACCCCCCCTTCTAAGAGGCCTAGGACTGACCTTGACTATGAATCTTCTGATCAGGACTCTGCTTCTTCTAATTCTTCCAATGACCTGGATTTGTCCATGCTACTTATGAGGATTCTGATGCAGAGGATTCCATTCCCTCTGCTTCCCCCCTGAGGATTTTTCTTTTGGGGAAACTTTACATACCTTAAGGGAGCATTTCCACTGGGAAGGTCAGGAATTTTCTGAATCTAAAAAGAGGCTTAGGGATTTCCTTCTTCTTACTCAGCATAGGCCTTTGGCTATACCTACTGTACTAGACTTTGTTGATGATGTGTTTTCAGAATCCAGCATGGCTCCTGATTCCCTGCCTCCAGCTCCTAGTAAACCTGACAGATACTACAGGGTTCCTGAGTCCCACAAGTTCCTTTTCAAAAATCCTGTTGCAGATCCAGAAACCATTTCTCAGGGGCCCAAGGGCATTACGGCTTCTACTGCTAAAAATCTTACCCCTTCTGATAGAGACTCCAGGGCACTGGATAGATGGGGTAAAAAGGTTTATACTTCTGCAACCTTGGCAATCAGGGCTTTAAACTGCCAATTTCATATGCTAAAATATCAACAGCATATTATGGGACTGCTTAAACAGAAAATGATGTTGATTTCTGACTGTGTGGAAAATAAAGATTTACAGGATTTATTGCATTCTGCTGAAAAAGTTGGAAAACATACTTTGTAATGTGGTTATGATTCTTTAGAGGCCTCTTGCAGGGCTGCAGTTACTGGTTCTGTGCTTAGAAGGCATGCTTGGCTTAAGGAGCAATCTCTGCCTGATCATGTTAAAGCAAAATTGTTGGATGCTCCTTTAAATCAAGACCGCCTGTTCAGCAATAAGGCTAAAGAAGTTCTAAAAAAGATGGAAGATAAAGCTAAATCTGTGCAAACTGTAAAAGTTTTCTTACAAGTGCAACCTCCAAGATTTAGTAGGCACTGGCCTACTAAGAATTGGTCCTTTCCAGCTCCTTCCAGATCCACTCAAACCAAACCCAGACACACCAAAAGCACCAGGTTTCAGTCCCAAGGGACTCTCTGAACTAAGCAATGGGGGCATCCACTTCCAAATCTGGAAATAATAAGACACCCCCCTATGGTAAACAGTCTCAGTGACTTTCCTTTAAAATTGCCAAGCACTTACCTTTCAGTCACCCCTTTGGGGGGAATGATTGCTCTTCATGCAAAAAACTGGGAACTCATAACCCAGGACAAATGAGTTTTAAATATAGTGTCCCAGGGATAGAGATTTCATTTCCACACGTTGCCAACACCAAACGGGTGGCCAGACCTGCCCCCAAATAAGTGGGCAGAGGTTCAGAAACAAGTACTTTCCCTCTTAAACATGGGGGCTATTCAACCAGTACCAGAAGAGGAAAAGGGACAAGGTTTCTGTTCCAGGCTTTTCCTGGTACCCAGAAAAGACAAATCTTGGCATCCAGTTCTGGACCTGTCTCTCTAAACACCTTTCTGGATATTCCAAAATTCAAGATGCTGACTCTTCACCAGTTGCTTCCTATGCTAGGCAAAGATGCCTGGTTGGCATCTCTAGATTTAAAAGAAGCTTACCTGCATATCCCAATCCAATCTTGCAGAAAATACCTATGCTTCAAAGCGGGCTATTTACATTATCAGTTCTCTGCACTGCCCTTTGGCTTGTCTACTGCGCCCAGGGTATTCACAAAGTGCCTGGCTCCAGTGATTGCATTTTGCAGGCAAAGAAATATTAAAATATATCCATACCTGGACGATTGTCTAATTCAGGCAGAAAACCAGGCCATGCTTATAAATCATCTGGCGTTTGTAAAAAGGGTTCTAACTTGTCTGGGGTACACCATAAATGAAAAGAAATCACAACTGGTACCCTCTCAACAGATTACATTCCTGGGTGCAAGCTTGAATACAACTGCCCAGATGGCTTTCCTCATGCCAGAAAAGCAAATTCATTTGGTAACTTACTTCAAACAAGTGGCCACAAAAACCCTGCTATCTACAAGACAAATACTGCAAGCCTTGGAGTTCATGACCTGCATTCTTCTAATTCCATATTCAAACTTCAGTGGTACTTAAAAAGTCTGTGGAGTCAACATTGTCACAGCCTGGAAACAATGATTCTTATCATACCTTGCCTACGCCTGGAGTTCCTATGGTGGGCAGAGGCCTGCCACCAAAACAAGGGACTGCCATTCACACTACCTCCTGCCACCCAAACCCTAACTACAGATGCATCAGACTATGCATGGGGGGCTCAACTGGCAGGGAAGTGCATTCAGGGCAAATGGAACCCAAATCAAATGCACCTACATATCAATCAAAAAGAAATGTTAGCTGTACAGAATGCTCTGACAGCCTTCAAGGACTACATTCATCCAGGACAACTAATGGTAAAGCCGGACAACACCACGGTTACGTGGTACATAAACAAGCAGGGGGGGTACACATTTCTACCCCCTCTGCAGACTAGCCATGGCATTGTGGAACACGGCCTTGAGCTACCAAGTGCAACTACAAGCTCAATTCCTGCCAGGAAAACTGAATACACTGGCAGACGGACTAAGCAGAAATCTCATGGACCCACATGAGTGGAAACTGGAACCACAGATTTTCAACATGTTGACAAGCAAATGGGGGATCCCAGACATAGATCTATTTGCCACCCACCACAACTACCAGTTGGAGAAATTGTGCACAAGGACTCCTCACAACAAAGCCTGAAAAGTGGATGCTCTGTCATTCAGCTGGTAAAGCCTATCAATCTACGCCTTTCCCCCTACTGCTTCTGCTCTCCAAAATTCTGCTAAAAGTCAAACAGGACAAACCAAGAATGATTTTGATTGTTCCAGACTGGCCATGCCAACACTGGTACCCACTCCTGCACAGTGTGTTACAAATTTCTCTGTGGCACCTGCCTCAGACACCTTCCTTACTGTCTCAGCAGGAGAACCAAATTCTGCACCCTCAGCTCCCAACATTGAACCTTGCAGCTTGGCTAATCACTTAAATTCACCCTTACCATCCCTCAGAAAACCTGTGATGGATGTCATCTTGGAGGAGAGAAGACCCAGCACTAGAAAATCTTATGTTGACAAATGGAAAAGATTCTGTGCTTGGAATCGGTCTCAAGGGATGAGCATAGCAGCGCCCAGTTTACCTCAGATTTTACAATGCTTAACTGAGATGCTTCACAATGGCCTGTCTTTTTCCTCCATTAAAATCCATGCCTCAGCCATTTCAGCTCATTATAACACAGAACATCCCCTCTTCTCTCATCCTCTGCTCAAGCAGTACCTCAGAGAGGCCAAAAATGTGAGACCACCCAGGAGAGATCCTACCCCTGCCTGGGACCTTAACTTTGCATTGGAGAAACTCACTCTACCTCCTGTTGAGCCAGCTGCTACTGCAGACTTAAAATTTCTTTATTGGAAAACAGTCTTCCTTCTAGCAATCACTTCAGCAAGAAGGATATCTGAGTTACAGGCCCTTATGGCAGTGGAGCCTTTCATCATCTTTCATGCGGACAGGGTGTCACTCAGGGCCAATCCATCCTTTATGCCCAAGGTAGTATCCAGTGTGGCTCTTAATCAGTCCATTTATTTGCCAACTTTCTTTCACAATCCACAGAACAAAGGGGGATGGATTCTGAATTCATTGGATGTGCACAGACAACTTAGATTCTACTTGGACAGGACTAAACCTCGAAGAAAATCTGAACAACTGCTGGTAGCATTTGCTGCATGGGCAGAGGGAAAGGCTATTTAAAAAAAAAATCTCTAAATGGATAAGCCATTGCATTAATATCTGATATAAGCACCATGGAAAACCTATCCCCCAGGGGATCAGATCTCATTTCCAGGGCTGCATCTACTTCTGCAGCCTTTCTCAGAGGTGTTCCTACCAGGGATATTCTAGAAGATGCTACCCGGAGTTCAGTTAATACTTTCACCAAGCATTATCATTTACCAATTTTCTCTAAATCCAGAGCTGGCTTTGCCACTGCTGTCTTTCAGGGCCTTATAGCTACTCCTAATGCTGTATAAATCCATTCTCCCAACCATAGCTTTGGAAATCTACCCAAATGTAATGACTACAACAGTGAAGCACGAAGAACATAATACAGTAGTGTACACTTACCATAAATGTAGATGTTCGAGTGTATTCACTGTTGCAGTCCTGGTTACCCTCCCTCCTGCCCCCTGTTTTTCTCTTACTCTACCTCTACTTTCTTTTAGTATGCTTAAAAGCCTTTTTGGTGTATTTGCTTTTGGTTGGAGGTATATTTTGGTGTTTTTAATTTTATTTTGATCCCCATTAGGGGGGCATCTGACATCTGGGGCAAGAAAAAATGATGTAATGGCGTTGGCTGCATGTTTTATATCCCTGACGACCTGACGACATGGAAGAAGAGACAGCAACTGACATAGGACTCAAGACTTTGTTAATCAGGCCGAATGAGGGCAACCTGCCAGCAGATTACCCAAATGTAATGACCGCAACAGTAAATACACTTGAACATCTACATTTTTGGTAAGTGTACACAACTGTACTTTCCTCATAGTCAATGAGTACTGATTCTTGGGACTTCCGGCCATGCAAAATCCCGAGACTGGCCTGTTTTCCACAGTCTTTGCATCATCTCTAGTTGATAGATGTCAGGGAAATGACATCTGGATGTCAGGGTATAAGAGAGGTATCCATTGGCACCAGATTCAATTTCCGCTAGCTATGCAGTCTGATGCACTACTACATTTTATCAGACTCTCACAGTCAACTGGTCTTCTTGTTTCCTCCAGAGTTCCTTATAAACTGCTTTCACATAAGTACCCACTTGAGGGTACTGATAAAAGTGAGATCAGACTGGTCAACATACCTATCAACTGTACCGATTTTCCAAGAATGTCCAGATTTTTACGTCATATTTTTGGTTTGTTCCTCATAAAATTTGTGGATTTCCAGCAAATCACTGAAGATTGAAGTCACTAAATAATGACATACATTTGAGTTTCAGACTTCATAGCCTGTAGAAAATACATGCTGACAGAAATCCTGTTATTCTAGTAACTTTCTAAGTTTGTGAGAGCAATATTTAAAATATTTTCCTATTTCTTGGCCTTTGTCCCACCATTAGTTTAGGCTTTGTCAAGATATCTTATGCTAAGAGGTTGAGAGTTATGCAGGCCAACCAAGATACATGAAAGGAGAGACTGTATTCTGCCAACAGTGATAGAACTACTTACCCATCTAAAGGGCTCTGTCATACATCCTCACCTGCCACTCTCAAACTAACAGTATAGAGGACTGGATTCTAACCCAAAAAATACAAACTACTCAACTGAAGTGCTATCTCTCCTGAGACAGGCAAGAAAACCTACTACCAGAAAAAACATACTTATCAAATGTAAGTGGTATCATGCCCCCATGTGGAAATACATGTACTACTGGAATATCTTTCTGGGTATTTCAAAAGGGCCTTTCTTATTCCAGTATCAGGGTGCATATCCCTGTCATTTCTGCCTGTTTCCTCCTTTCTTCCCATATTTATTCTTATTCCCACTTACAACAGTTCCTAAAATGGGTTATACATCTAAGACTTTCCAAGAGAAACCCGATCCCCTCTCGGGACTTACTGTGTCCTAGAAAAACTAACCTTACCATCTTTTCAGCCAGCAGCTTCTGGTCCTATAAAGATGCTCACATCACATTAATGATGTGCAAAGAACATTTCTTTGTATTCCACAGGTACAAGGTAACCATTATTTTATGCCCAGGGTAGTATCAGAACTCGCTTGAATCAAGCTATTTACCTACCAGTGTTCTTTCCAAATGCATAAAATGCAACCAAACAAATCCTACATTCCCAGGATGTACACTGATAGATCAGGTCTAATCTGAACAGAACAAACTTACCAAATAGAACAGAACAACCATGCCTCTCAACCTAAAAACATCACAAATATGGAGAAGGCCCATGAAAAATAGGTACAAATCTGTACCTGATTAACATAAAAATTTCCATAATTATGTAACCCTGCCCACTCCAATGGAATTGTGGGATACCAATGTTAAAAACACAAACTGAAGAACAGGCAACCAAAATATGGCACCAGAGTCCCCCTGCAGCCATTCCAGTATCCCATTACCTGGCTATTTCACCCCATTTACCATCATCACTAATGTGTGCATGCATACTGCTTTACGTCTGCAATTATTATCTGGATTTCATTTTTACATTTTATAGCACAATGCACAAACACTAATAGATATCTGCTAAACAAAGCAATACTGTCTCACAATGAAAATAGACTTGGCATTAAAACTTCTCTGCCTTTGAATCTCACATTCATTGAAACCTATACCACATCAAAGAAAATGCATCTGGCCAGTGGTGAATAAAGATTACCTTTGGGCTGTTTTGAAATCATAGACGCCTTGCACACAAAACAAGAAACATACATGCATTCCTTGATACACCTTCCTGACTTTAAATTATATTCCTTTCATAATACAGCACACTTGTTAGGCTTAAGTTATAGCACATTTTAGATTTATTGTTTGAACATTTTTCCAGTAGGCAATGAAACAAAATGCATGAACCAATAATGACAAAACTGCCCAGTTCAGAACATTTCCATCATAAAATTCTACTTACACACACACACACACACACACACACACACACACACACACACAGAGACAATATATATAATATATTATATATAATGTAATAGTGTAAACCATAGGCATCTTGCACAGCTTCTCACACTTATTTTCAAGCATTTCTTTTGGGGGGGGGGCAAAAGGCCAAAAACAAGGGACACATTTTAAACGTTGCTTGTATAATTTGCTAGAATAAAATGTTTTGTTACCTCCATGCATTTCACTGCCAAGTCTTGGACCCAGGATCCTGTGCAGTACTGTCAGAGCAACATACCACTATGCCAAATCAGCAGTTTCCTGAAAGAAGATAGGAAGACTGAAACTTAAATGGCTATCATTTAGTGAACTCAGTTCTCACTTCTCACCATAGCTCCCAACCTCTTAGCACAAAAAACCTGGACAAAGCCAATAATGGGGGAATACAGAATTCAGTTCTCACTTCTCACCATAGCTCTCAACATCTTTGCACAAAAAACCTGAACAAGACCAATAATGGGGGAATACAGCCCCAAAATAGGGACACATTTCAAATACTGATCTTATAAACTTAGAGCATTTCTAGAATAAAAGGTTTTGTGTTACCATTTATTTTCTGAAGTATATAAAGTCCAAAATTCAAATGCCTGTCATTATTTAGTGAATTCAATCCTTCAGTGATTTGAAACAAAAATCATGAAAACCACAGATTTAATGAGGAACAGAACAGAAATATGAGGCATAAATTCAGAAGTGGTGGTGGCTAGGGACTTTAGGTTCTTTTTTTACCTGTACCCAAGGTACAAGGTTTGAGCCTGAGTACCTCTAGCCACCAGGTGTATTTTCACACACACACACACACACACACACACACACACACACACACATGCACGCACGCACGCACGCATGCACACACACACACACACACACACACACACACACACACAACTTCCAGAATAAGAAAGTGAAATGGAGTCTGTTCAGAAGCTCTAAATAAACACCTTCCATAACGAGTCCATTCAGAGTTCAAACAGAAGCTCTAAATACCTTAAAATAAGCTCTAAATACCTTAGAACTGAAATGAGTCTATTCAGAGTTCAAACAGAAGCTCTAAATGCCTTAACACTGAAACAAGTCCATTCAGAGTTCAAACAGAAGCTCTAAATACCTTAACAGAAGAGCTCTAAATACCTTAAATAGAACTGAAATGTCTAAATACTGAAATGAGCTGTTCAAACGCAAGCTCTAAATACCTTAGAACTGAAACTAGTCAATTCAGAGTTCAAACAGAAGCTCTAAATACCTCAACAGAAGCTCAAAATACCTTAGAACTGAAACAAGTCCATTCAGAGTTCAAACAGAAGCTCTAAATACCTTAACCAAAGAGCTCTAAATACCTCGAATAGAACTGAAATGTCTAAATACTGAAACGAGACATTCAAACAGAAGCTCTAAATACCTTAGAACTGAAACAAGTCTGTTCAGAGTTCAAACAGAAGCTCTAATTACCTTAGAACTGAAACGAGTCTTTTCAGAGTTCAAACAGAAGCTCTAAATACCTTAGCAGAAGCTCTAAATACCATAAAACTGAAACAAGTCCATTCAGAGTTCAAACAGAAGCTCTAAATACCTTAGAACTGAAACGAGTCTGTTCAGAAGCTCTGGAAATAACTGTTCAGATAGAAATGGATGGCTAGACATGCTGTTTCCTTCCCACTTACAGATTCCTTCATTTAAACAGTAGCAGCCAGCTGGAAATGTGTGCACATGAGCCCTTGAGCTCAATTCTGACAGGCTGGCGGAGCTGATGCCATCGTGCATGTGATGATGTCAGTTCAAAAGCAAAAGAAAAAAAAATTTTGAATAAAGCTGAGAAAAAATCGGAAATGAAGGGGTGCCACTTGGGAATTGTGGCACCCCATTATTTTGACCATAAAACTCGGTAACAACTGAGTAATTCAGTACGGTTGGGAGGTATGAGAACAACTGCTAATAACCTATGCAGAAGGGTTAAGAAGATAGACCTGTCTCCAAACAGGCTATTTCAAAATGGATAGCTAGTTGCATTACTTTATGTTATAGTCATCATGTTAAGCCACTAGCAGACCAGGTCAGGACTCAGTCCATGAAACAAAGGGCAGCCACCACAGCCTCCTTTAAAGGTGTCCCTACCCAGACCATTTTGGAAGCATCCACTTGGACCTCTGTCCACAACCTCACGAAGCACTTCTATTTAGGCAATGCCTCCAGGGCTAGAGCAGGATTTGCTACTGCTGTCCTACAGAACCTGTTGTCCCAGAGGTCCAGACAGCCTACCACCCAACCTACAGCTTTCAGAGTCTTCCCAAGAATCAGTGTTGCAACACTGACTCTGAAGGACATGGTGCAGTTGCCTTACACTTACCGTAATCGTGTTGCCAGAAACACACCCACACCCCTACCCTTCTTTCTATTGGTCTGTCCACATTCCTGGGAAAATTTCTGGCCAGGTATCTTCCATCCATCTTCAAACCCTTCCTATACTCCTAGTACAGGGATAAAAATCTTTTTCTCACTAACACTTTGACAACTGGAGGGGTCATGTTGTCCTCTTCCATCAGATTGCATAAAACAGGTTAGATCAACCTAAAGATGGCACAGATGGAGAGCCCTCTTATACCCTGACATACAGACATCAGTTCTCCGATGTCCATTGGCTGGGGATGATGTAAAGACTCTGGGTATCAAGCCTGTTGCAGGCTTCTGCATGGCAGGAAGACCCAAAAATCAGTACTGCAGCACTGATCTACTCAACAGTCTACAATTATGGTAAGTGTGACAAAACTGTATTTTCTTTAACTGTCTATTTCAAAACAAGGCAAACATTTCTGTTTGAGGTGTTCCCAACATTTGGATCTATTCCTGAAAGGATCCTTGGTATAATTTCCATTTATGAGTGACTATCCTGGTCCTGTTCAACTTGTCTGCCCCAAGACTGAATGAGGCTTGAGGTGTCACTTCCTTCTAGGCAATCATAGCAAATCTGCAAAGGAGATAAGATCTGGTACCATCTTGTTTGTTTATGTAACACATCACTGTGGTATTGTCTGTGATGACTGTTAAAAGCATTGATAACTGCCAACAACTCTGTGACATTTATGTGCTTGTTTTGTTCTTGGAGTTCTACAGGCCTTGCATTTTCACCCCTTTTGAAACTGATCTCTCTCCAGGTAAAGTTTAAAGCATATAGATGAACAGATTTGGAGGGAAAGTGAAAGGAGAAGGGAAGACATGGATTAGGAGATAACTGGCCCAAACACCAAAGTAACTCCCTTCTAATAAACCCATGAAATGGAATCTGAAATGGTAAGAGGTAATGCTGCCAAGTCTAGACTGATCTGAGGTAGCATTGAATTCTCAGTTGAATTTCAGCTAAGGGAATCATGAGCTTCATAGAAGCCATGGAGCCCACAGTCCTGTGAAACTTTCTGTCAGTAGACTGAGACTGGCTGGAGAAATCCAAGAAGATTTTCACTGACTGTTCTACTTTGTCCAGTAGAAGAAAGACTCTTCCCATGGATAAATCTAAAAGACATCCCAGAAAAAATAATGATTGAGAGGAGACAAAAGATGATTTTACTAAGTTCATTTGAAATCCCAGACTGATCAGGAGTTTCATGATCCAAGTAAGGAAATTATGACAAATGAAAAAAATGTCTGCAAATATAAGATTGTCATCCAAATATGGAAAGATGTGAATACCTTGAGGCTTGCAGTAAGCAATCACTAGAGCCAAGCACTTTGTAAATACCCTTGGTTTACTGGGCAGACTAAAGAGTAATACAGAGAACTGATATAAGCCAGACACAGAAAATAATTTTTTTACAAAAGCCTGAATTCCTTGCACATTGGAATGTGATGATGAGCATCTTTTAGGTCCAAAGTTACCATGAAGCTGTAGGATGGTTGGAGAGGTAACATGGTTTCAAAGGTTAACATTTTGAATTTTAGAATCTTGTCAGACAGAATGAGAAAGGGAGAGGTCTAGTGCTGGTCTCCAAGTTCTCTCTTTCTTTGGTACCAGAAAAATTGTTGAATAATAAACTTTGCCCTTCTGAACTAAGGGCTGAAGTTCTAGCACCCCTTAGCCAACATTTGCGCTAAAATAGGAGGAAATAGGGAAATCCTGTTTGCAAATTGAAGAGGACTCCCCTGCTGGATAAGTCTCAGAACCCACTTTTCTGAGATAATCTGATGCCACTGTTAAAGAAGGAGGCCTAGACATGACGGAGAGATGTGAAGGATTGCCAGGGTGGGAAGTGAAGGAGAAAGAAGAGGCAAATAGTCTTTCTCATGTTTTGGACTGTCCCTGCTTCTGGGAGGCTCCACCTCTTTTCTTTGAGTCTCCTTGGCACTGCTGTTTGAAACTTTTCTTGTTCGAACTTTGAGTCTACTTATTCTGTTTCCTGGAAATGGATCATGAAAAGGAAAGAGTTTTTATCACTGAATTTTCAAAAAGGATGGTTGAAATTTTTGAGTAACTCCTTGAATCAATGAGTTTGAGCCACTTAGATGTCAGTCTGAAGCATCTTAAACTGAACTAATACTAAACTACTTGTTTATTTTGATAGTTTGTTCATGAGAATTGAATAATGAATTAAATCTATCCTAAACTAATAACATTTTAAACATCTGGACCTTTCTTTACTTTGAGATTGGTATTTAGTTTCATAACTTTGATAGCTCCCCCTTTTCGTATCCCCAAATCATAAAACACAGTGAATTCTTCAAAGCACCTCATTAAAGTAAAAACTGACAGTTTTGTCTTCTAGACCAGAGTGTTTTGTTTTAAATAAAAAGAATATGAAACTACTTTCTCTGCCAAATGTGAGCAATTGTAAAGACCAGGAGAAACAGAAGAGTATACAGGGAGCAATAATCAGAAAATTAGAAGAGTTGTGACCCTGTCTGTATAGTTTAGCTAGCAGAGCCTTACCTATGAGCAGGTTCTACTACAAACATTTCAGTCCTAAGTGCTTGAAAATTACTTTCTCAAAGCATGGGACATGGGTGCCTTGTAGCTCCTTTATGCTGCCTGTCTCTCTCGAACACTTATTTCAGCTATTTGAGTTTATGCAAGGTAACTCTGTCAACCATGGGGAGGGAGTGGAACAGGATTTGGGTTTAGGGAATGGGAGGAGAGTTTTAGTGTTAGGGATTAGGAGAGAAGTTTTAGGGTTAGAGAGCAGGAAGGGTGTTTTAACGTTAAGCAGGAAATTAATTTTAGGTTTAGGGAGTAAGGACTAGCATTAGGATATGGGTTTGAATTTTAATATTAAAGTTAGGACTCTGGTAAGACTATGGAATGCTATAATGTTGGGTGTTGCGTGGGATAGTTTTTTATAGGAAATTGGGCTAGTGGGAGTTCAAGCACCTGCATTTTGAAGCAAGTGCATTGTGATCTAGTATGTAAGCACTCATAGTACATCCCATAAGCATGTATTTAATTTTACTAATACGTCATCCTTATCCTAATCCCTACACGCCTGTGTAACAGACACTGAAAAACAAATAATCTGGTTTGTAAAAGAAAAATACTGATTTCTTTGTTCTAATTCTTCATGCTTATATGTTTTCATTTTGTTCAACAAACACATTTCTACTGCTACAGCACTACACCTCTTGTGAATATATTTTAGAACTTCCTGTCCTGACCTCAGTTTAACTTGATTTGCCATATCGTCTTCTGTCTTCTGTCTTCTGCCCTCTGTTTTCCTCAGACATTTCCCTACAACAGCAAGGTAGTGCAATGGTTTGTTTTGCCGTTTTCTTGATCTGGGCTTTGATTCTGAATTCCTGTTCTCTTCATGCATTTATTGTTTAGTCTTTGTGGTATTCCATGTTCTTTTCATGGGATTTATCCACATACTGTGGTTTCCTTTATCTCCCAAAAACTGATGTTTGATAAGCTACTGTAAATTGTTCATGTATATCACATTTGCACCTGCCCTTGTGACCAGAATAGTAGCTGAAAAACTTCTATAAATGAAATTTTCTTTATTTGCTTAGCAAATGAATAAATAAATATAAGACTACTGTTGCTGATGTATCCAGTCCGGAACACAGGATTTTACACACACAATATCCTAGCTTCTCTGGGATATAAGTCAGTAGCTTCTTCATAATCAGAAAACAAGGCACAGTGGATATAAAGTGTACACATCCCTGTTAAAATGCCAGGTTTTTGTGATATAAAAAAATGAGACCACAAAAAATCATTTCAAAATTTTTCCCAACTTTAATGTGACCTATAACCTGTACAATGCAATTGAAAAGCAAACGAATCTGTTAAGGAAAAAATACAAAAGATAAAAAATGTGCAATATGCTGGTCGCATAAGTGTGCACACCCTTAAACTAATACTTCATTGAATCACCTTTTAATTACAGCATTCATTCTTCTTGGGTAGGAGTCTATCAGCATGGCACATCTTGACTTGGCAATATTTGCCCACTCTTCCTTGCAAAAGCATTCCAAATCTGCCAGATTGCGAGTGCATCTCTTGTGCACAGCCCTCTTCAGGTCATCCCGTTTGTTTTTCAATAGAATTGTACAGGTTATAGGTCACATTAAAGGTGGGAAAAGTTTTGAAATGCTTTATTGTGATCTAATTTTTTTATATCACAAAAACCTAGCATTTTAACAGGGGTGTGTACACTTTTTATATCCACTGTATGTTGCAGGAGCATCATAATATGAGGGCAGTGGTGGTCACAGTCTTTATGCAAAGTAATATTAAGACACCACATATGCTTTGTCACTTCTCGTTTGTGTCCACCACACACACACACACACACACACACACACACACACACACACACACACACACACACACACACACACACACACACACACACACACACACACACACACACACACACACACACACACACACACTGTACTCAGCTATCCTGTAGAAATGAAGTCATGGTTCCACCTCAGAGTGAAGTCTGTAGCTCACACTAGGAGAAGGACAGCAAGCCTCAGCAATCCAACCCACAAACAGCTATGTTGTTCATCTAACTGATAGATGTATATAGTTTCATTGATAAGTACGAGGATAGCTGCTCTTGTGAGCCATTTTAAGCCTAGAACATTTCCCTGTAAAAAATGAGAATTAAATCCTGTACCTTATGCATGTGGTGTAATCATGTTAACCATCATACCCCCCCCCCCCAAAACATTTTCAAATTAATCCAGTTAATAGGTGCTATGCTAGCTGCCCGTTCAGAGCCATTTTAAGCTAGCAAGTTTTCCTTCAAAGGTGAGAATCAAACCTTATACCTTGTGTTTGTGAGGGAAACAACTTAAACATTATGACAATCGCCAACTCCAGTTATGGCACCACATGCCAAACAAACAGTTGCACTGTGCTCAATTAACTGACAGATTTGCAGCTAATACCAAAAGCCCTACAGCCAGTCAATTAAAAGGCTGGTTTGCATGAACATTAAGCACTGAAAAATGGCTATTACAGAAATACTGCATTCATTTTTTAATAAAATGACAACAATTAAAACTTGCTTAAGCAAAAGAGGTTAATGCATTAGATGGCTCACTAGTGAGTTCTATGAAATCCATAAAAATAATGCTAGAGAATGTCACACCTGGAATGTTCTCAGTGTAGTCAGTTATTAGACTCAAACCCTCATAAGAAGTTATTAAAGAGTCTGCTAGCATGTAAGTCCTGAGTACACACCCTTACCAAACCAAGTTTCTAGTTGATTTTTAAACCTGTCCAAACTCTCTGTCTTCTTAACATATAATGGTAATAAATTTCATAACCTTCCAGCCCCATAATGGAAACATTTCCTTTTTAGGCTTGAATTACAAGTTGGTAATGCCTCAAATTTATGGTTATTCCTAGTAGAGAAGAAATGCTATATAAAATTCACCACCAGTAAAAAAGATGTAACTTCATTCCCATAGTGTTTGTACACTAAAATCATGTGCTCATTAATCACCCTATAGCTTCTGGAGAACAAAAAATTCTACAGGCCTGTTCCTACAAGCAAAATGTTTCACTTTGGTTATTTGTCTTGTAAATGTCGCCTGAATTATCTCCAACTTCTGAACCTGATAGATATTGTAAATACAGGGTGTAATGCAATATATTGTATTTGGCCTGATCATAGTTTTATATATTGGTACTAATACTCTCTTGTCCCTACTGGTTATTCAGATAAGTATGTCCTTCATCCTAATTATTTAATTAAAATCAATTGTTATCCTCAGATCTGTAGTCTTTCCATCATTTAGTTAATAGTCTACCATCTAGTACATACAGGTAGCCCAGATTCGTTTTTCCATAGTGTACAATCTGATATTTCTTTCTGCTGAACAATGTTCCTTTGGACTCAGCCCGTTAGTACAAACTATTCACATACTTTTGCAAGGTAGCCTGATCACTACTATTGGGGACAACGGATCCTATCTCAGTGCTAAGCATTTATTTTCCTTTAATGGATGTCTATGTGTATCAGAAAATCCTACAGCAGACACATAAATATGTTTCATTATATAAGAGAAGTATATATTATCAAATGATTTTAGGAAAAAACACAACCTATTTTTAAGTTGTTGCAATTTTAAGGGAAAATTTGATGTGTAGTAAAGCTGATGGTTTACCATTTCTAATTGTATTATCTTTCTGTAGTCTGGCACCTGGTTATTTGACTGAGTCCCAGAGTAGTGAACCATGACAGTAAGAACCCAGATCAGTGAACTGGTACTTGTGGATTCCTCTTACAACTTACCCCAAGGTTTTGCAGCCTCAGAGTTATAGTTACACTTTCAAAAAAATCTGATGAAGTTGTAGTCTGAGCTGTAATAAAACTGCTTATCATGTTTTACTACTTATTAAACTGATGGCTTATTGTGTATTCAGCGTATACCAAGTCCTATGCACGAGGGATTGCACGGTCCAAACCAAGTAGAAAGCACCAAATAGACCAGCAAGGCAGCACAGAGTTCAATAAATTTATTGAATACTTGTATGAATAACAGACTAGTTTCGGCAAACAGCCTTCTTCAGTGTAATACAATGCAGTCAAGTTCCATTTTAATCATCATTTAAATACTTAGCAAGAGCCAATCAAAATTTTTTTGCTCATAAATATTCATTAGTTTGAAACATATTTTAAATTGGTCATGCAAAAAATGCAGTAGATAATAAATATACTGAATAAATCAGTCCTAAAAGTGAGGATATACATCCCAAAGAAATGCAAGCATAAACTTGGACAAGTTACTAGTATATTATGGCATATCCATCCAGCCATATACTCATATTCATGTTTATATCAAACTGTATTTGCGTAGCCATTGGCACCAGCTACTAGACAAGTGTTCATCAAAAGCACCAAGGTATAGTACAGCAAATACTTTAATTAAGTATGATCAGACATGCTATGTCAGAAAAATTGGGGAAATATAGAGCATTGGCAATAAGTATACATGTGTGAATGTACGTGGGTTTGTAATGGAACAAAATAAAATAAATAATCAGCATCATCCATCATGTGAGGCTTAAATCAAGGATTGAAGCCCAAAACATACAGTATTAGCCTCCAAGACCAATAATATGATACTAAATGCAACTAATTAAAAGTGACAAGACATATATACTGATGAAATCAGTCCTAGACACTGAGGATAAACACCCCAAAGAAATACCTGCATGAAATTGACCAAATTTTAAGTATGTTATGGCATATCCATCAGCCCCTTATTGTGTATTCAGTTATATTTTTAATGGGGTTTGTTTCACTGAAGTAGATTCTCTCAGCTATGGTTAAGACTCAATCTGATAAGGCACATATAGACTGCCATGTGAATCCTGATAAAATTGGTAAGCTATTTGTACCAAGATCTAAGGTAGTTGCTCTGCAAAAA
Organism: Protopterus annectens; assembly: GCF_019279795.1. Taxonomy (NCBI): domain Eukaryota; kingdom Metazoa; phylum Chordata; order Ceratodontiformes; family Protopteridae; genus Protopterus; species Protopterus annectens. Next base: position 330,165,723 of record NC_056736.1, read on the forward strand.
ACTGACAAAGTGAACTCTTTAACTCTCAGTGCAATGACCCAGATATAAGTAGGTGCTTCCTTTTCAAAGACTCAAGCTTGGGAAGCAAAATATCTTAATTCCTGTTAAAAGAGTGAAACCTGTAAGTAAATAAATTTTATTAACATTGTCACAATCCAACACATGAATCTGTAGAATGGAGTTAATGTCTCTTTCTCTGCTTTCAAGCTAATAACTTATGCGCCTTAAGATTTCTATAGCTTACTGTTATTACATTTAAATACGTCATCAGTGTTTACTTCTCAAAGATTTAGCTGGTCCTGTGTGCATTCTTTTCCAAAAAAGACAGAAAGAAAATAATAATGATATGCTGATAAATACATCAAAAACTAAGCATATGAGATTTGAGAGACATGAACTGAAAGGTGAATATTTAGTAAAGCACACAGTGATTGAAACTGTAGATTCACTTAAGGATGTTCATCGTGTTACCCTGCTGCAGTCATCACACTTGGGTTATCTTGTCATCAGGCGGTCCCGCAGTCGGCCGGATTTCCAAAGTCTTGGTCCGATGGTTGCTATCGCCTCATCCCTGACGTCAGTGCGCCAGGGGTACATAAATTACAACCGACATCATTTTCTTCAGTCTTTCTTGCCACGCGGTGCCCGAAGCAGAAACAGTTCTCAAGTGCCAGTCGGCCAACTCCTGAGATTTTCGAATTCGAATTTCAGACCGAAGTCTTCTATAAAGCTAAGTACCCCATTGGGGAAACTTTTCTTGCCTCAGACCAATGTCAGAAAAAGTTAACAATTGTATTTCTTGTGGGAAGCAAATACCTCATAAGGATTTTCATTCTTATTGCATACCTTGCCTAGGCCCTGATCACAACGTCACTTCTTGTCGTTTTTGTGCTAGATTTAATAAACGTACTATTAAAAGATGATTTGATTTCGCACAACACTTTTTTGGCAGAAAATTAAATTATAACATGCCATCGGAGCTATCGACTACCGGCGTGCACAAAAAGCGCAGGAATAAGGATCGACAGCCCAGGCCTAAGCCCGATTCCGAGGCCTCGGTTGATCCGGTCTCCGGTTCTCCGGTTAACATTGAGGCTCCGACGCAGCCTCTGACTACTGCTGTTCAGGAACCAGAGACTGCTACAGATATTTTGACGGAATGTACTAGGCCGACGCAGCCTTTTACTTCAGGCCCTACCGACGATTTACCTTCCAAGGCGTGGTGCCGAAACGCCATCGCCTTCTGAAGGCGTTTTCAGACCGACGACTCTTACAGTCAAAACGTTTTCCAAATCAAAGACTCCTTCCAAATCTAAAAAGGCTTCACTTCAGTCTCCTGTTCAAGGCCCTATACCTAAGAAACAGATGCTCAAGATGGCTGAAGATTTGATTTCTCTTATCAGGGGTTCTCAGCCTCCTCCTGACAAAAGGCCTAGACAAGAGGAAGAATCTGTTTCCTCTGAACAACTGTCTATTTCTTCGGATTCCTCTGAGGACCAAGACTATTCCTTCTCTCCTTATGAAGATTCTGATGCTGAGGACTCTATTCCCTCAGCTTCCCCTCCAGAAGATTACTCTTTTGGGGAAACTTTACACACTATGAGGGAACATTTTCACTGGGAAGGTCAGGATTACTCTGATTCCAAGAAAAGGCTCAGAGACTTTCTTTTACTCCCCCAACACAGACCTCTAGCCATCCCTCCTGTTTTGGACATTGTGGATGATGTCTATTTAGAGTCCAGTTTCAACCCTGACTCTCTGCCTCCTGCCCTGGCCAAACCTGACAGATACTACAGAGTACCTGATTCCCACAAATATCTTTACAAAAGCCCAGTAGCTGACCCGGAGACTATCTCCCAGGGTCCCAAGTGGGCTAAGGCTTCCATGGCTAAAAATCCAGTACCTTCTGAAAGGGATTCAAGAGCACTAGACAGATGGGGGGAAAAGGTTTACACCTCAGCCACTTTAGCTATGAGAGCTCTAAACTGTCAATTTCTTATGCTTAAGCATCAGCAATTTCTGATCTCTCGGTTAAAACAAAAGATAACCACCCTCCCTCAACAATCTGAATTGAAAGAAGTACAGGATTTGTTGCACGCCACCGAGCAGGTGGGCAAACACACCTTACAATGTGGGTTTGATTCTTTACAGGCCTCCTGCAGAGCAGCTGGCACTGGTTTAGTTATACGTAGGCATGCCTGGTTAAAGGAACAAAGTCTGCCTGATCATGTTAAAGCAAAACTACTAGATGCTCCCTTACAGCAGGATGTTCTTTTTGGTGTTAAAGCAGAAGAAGTTTTAAAGAAAATGGAAGATAAGGCAAAATCTATGCAGACAGTCAAAGATTTCCTACAGGTACAACCCCCTCGCTTCAGCAGAAACTGGCCAACAAAAAATTGGTCCTTTCCAGCCACTGACAGGCCTCAGAGGGGTAAAACAGGCGCCCAAGGGGCAGAGGATAATCACAAGCTCAGTATAAACCTCGCCAATGGGGCACTCCAACCCAGAAGGGAGGAGAAGACAGGTCTCAATCCACCAGAAGGCAAATTTAATGACTTGCACCTCAGCTGGCCAAACAAAGCTCTTTTGTCAGCCCCCCTGGGGGGAAAACTAGCACTATTTGCAAACAACTGGCATATGGTCACAAAGGACAAATGGGTCCTAGACATAATTTTATGAGGATACAGATTCCACTTTCACACCTTGCCAATAAAAAGAGGAATGCCAAACCTGCCACAAAATCAAAGGGCAGAGGCTCAAAAACAAATTACAGCTCTCATGGCCATGAGAGCCATTCAAAGGGTACCAACTCAAGAGCAAGGCCAAGGATTTTACTCAAGACTCTTCCTAGTACCCAGAAAAGAAAATGCTTGAAGACCAATTCTGGACCTTTCAATTCTCAACACTTATTTGCAAGTTCCCAAATTCAAGATGCTAACACTACAGCAGCTACTTCCCATGTTGGACAAGGAAGCATGGCTGGTAACGTTGGACCTCAAGGAGGCATACCTGCATGTCCCTATCAGACAAAGTTGCAGAAGATACCTCCATTTCATTGCAGGTTCGACTCATTATCAATTCTCTGCACTGCCCTTTGGCTTATCTACTGCGCCCAGAGTATTCACAAAATGCCTGGCACCAGTAATTGCATATTGCAGACAAAGAGGAATTCAAATATATCCATACCTGGACGACTGCCTCATCCAAGCAGAAAGAAGAGACATTCTTTTACAACATCTGGCTTTTGTGAAGCATCTACTAAATTGTCTGGGGTACACAGTAAACGAAAAGAAGTCAAAACTATTACCCTCACAAAAAATTACATTCCTGGGTGCCAGCTTGGACACAATGGCCCAGAAGGCTTATCTTACACCAGACAAGCAATTACAACTGACTCAATATTTCAAGACAATGGCAACAAAGACCCAATTAACTGCAAGAAAAATTCTGCAGGCTTTGGGCTTCATGGCATCTTGCATTCTGATAATACCATTTGCAAAAATGCATATGAGGAAACTACAATGGTACCTAAAAAGTGTATGGTCTCAACACAGCCACAGCTTGGACACAGTGATATCTCTCATTCCCTGCCTTCAACAGGAATTTCTATGGTGGGCACAGGCATGTCACCTCAACAAGGGTCAGCCTTTCACCTTGCCCCCACCCAGGCAAACTATCACAACAGATGCTTCAGACTATGCCTGGAGGGCACACATGGCAGGGCAATGCATTCAAGGCCTATGGACTGCAGAACAAAGAAAACTGCACATAAACCAAAAAGAGATGCTAGCTGTACAGAAAGCTCCGACAGCCTTCAAGGATCTACTACAACCTGGACAACTGGCAATAAAGACAGACAACACCACAGTAATGTGGTACATAAACAAACAAGGGGGCACACATTCCTACCCTCTTTGCAGGCAGACAATAATCTTATGGAACACAGCTCTCGCCTACCAAGTCCAGTTACAAGCTCACTTCCTGCCAGGACAGAAAAACACATTGGCAGACAACCTAAGCAGAAATATCAAGGATCCCCACGAGTGGAAGCTGGACCCACAAATATTTGCAATGATAACTCAAAGATGGGGCCTACCAAATATAGACCTGTTTGCCAGTCCTCAAAACTACCAGCTGAAAAAATTTTGTACAAGGACATTCCACCATCAAGCTTGGAAAGTGGACGCTCTCTCCTTCAGTTGGAAAAACCTGACAGCATATGCCTTTCCTCCATTACCTCTTCTCACAAAGGTTCTTTTGAAGGCCAAAAAGGAGAAACCTCGATTGATTCTCATAGCCCCAGACTGGCCACGCCAGCACTGGTACCCGCTATTGAAGAATATGGCTCACAGTCCACCATGGATATTGCCTCAAATACCTCATCTGCTCATGCAGCAGGACAAGCAGATTCTACACAGCCAGATCAAAACCTTAAACCTGGCTGCATGGCAAATAAATTAAGCAGCCAATCAGCTCCTCTTTCACAAGCAGTGCTGGATGTTATTCTAGAAGCCAGGAGGCCAAGCACCAGGAAGGCTTACTCGGACAAATGGAAAAGGTTTTCTGCTTGGAACCAAGCTAAGGGCCAAGACACAACTCAGCTTCATATGCCTCACATTCTGCAGTATTTAGCTGAGATGTTACATAAAGGACTTTCCTTTTCCTCAATTAAAATCCATGCTTCAGCTATTTCAGCTCACTACGACACAAATCCACCTTTATTTTCAAACCCACTCCTAAGGCAGTTCCTCAGAGGGACAAAAAAACATTAGACCACTTAGAAGAGCTCCTACACCAACATGGGACCTCAACTTTGTTCTGGAAAAACTAACACTACCTCCCTTTGAACCAGCTTTTTCTGCAGATCTTCAGTTCCTGTCATGGAAGACTGCCCTGCTACTGGCAATAACTTCTGCTAGGAGAGTTTCAGAATTACAGGCTCTTATGGCAGTGGAACCTTTCCTCATTTTTCATCAAGACAGAGTTTCTCTACGAACTAATCCTTCCTTCATGCCAAAGGTGGTTTCCAGTGTAGCTTTAAATCAAACCATCCATCTACCCACTTTCTTCCCCAATCCACAGAACAAAGGTGAGAGACTCTTGCATTCCTTGGACATTCACAGGCAGCTTCGATATTACTTGGATAAAACTAAGGCTTTCAGAAAAACTGACCAGCTCTTTGTTTCCTATGCTACAGCTTCTCAAGGGAGGCCCATATCCAAGCAAACCATTTCAAAATGGATAGGCCACTGCATACGATTCTGCTATACCCATCATGGGAAACCAGTTCCTCCTACCATTAGATCCCATTCTACCAGGGCTACAGCTACCTCTACAGCCTTTCTCAGGGGGGTTCCTACCAAGGAAATTTTAGAAGCTGCAACTTGGAGTTCTGTACACACCTTCACCAAACACTATCACTTACCTCTTTATTCTAAGTCCAGGGCGGGCTTTGCCACTGCAGTCCTGCAGGGCCTCATTGCCTCCTCTAACCCTTTATAATGCCTCCACCCTACCTTAGCTTTGGGACTCAACCCAGGTGTGATGACTGCAGCAGGGTAACACGATGAACATAGTACAGTTTTGTACCTACCATAAATTTAGATGCTCGAGTGTTCACCCTGCTGCAGTCCAGGTTACCCTCCCTCCAGCCCCTCTGATCTACTGGCTAAATCTTTGCTATGCCTTACTGATGTATTTGCTTATAGCTGAAGGGTTTTTGTATTTGTACAGTGTTCTCACCTTTTGGTACTAATTTGGATCACCTCTTTGGGGGCACCTGACATCTGGGGCAAGAAAAACTGAAGAAAATGGCGTCGGTTGCAATTTATGTACCCCTGGTGCACTGACGTCAGGGATGAGGCAACAGCAACCGACGTCGGACCAAGACTTTGGAAATCCGGCCGACTGCGGGACCGCCTGACGACAGGATAACCCAATTGTGATGACTGCAGCAGGGTGAACACTCAAACATCTACATTTATGGTAGGTACAAAACTGTACTATCGGGGTATATGGGTAGATTCAGCTATGTGTTTTTCCACTCATATTAACCAATTGGTTAATGATAGTTATAGAACTATATGTTGTATAAAAATATTTATAAAGTCTAGGAAATCAAACATAATGAAGTCATTGTTTGTTAGTTACATTAGACCCAAACTTGAATATGGAATTACACTATGGAAACCCTATAAGAAAACAAGCATGAGTAAACTGGAAAGAGTGCAGTGGAAATATACCAAGGTCATCCATGGTGCGAAAATTTAAGTTATTAAGAAAGACTAAAATAGCTGAAATTGTACAGTGTCTCTTACAAATATCTAAGAAGAGATCTTATTCAGGTATATAGTTCATTTAGTTACAACTACCTCTGGGAATGTTTGGGGTTATCAAAAGGTACTAAAGAATCATCAGACAACCTATGTAGAAGATTCTATAGGAATGAGAAGTGTACTAACTGGTTCTCTGACAGAGTATCTGATGCATGGAACAGACTACCAAATTACATTAAAGCAAGTACTAGTTTAGATATTTTTAAGAACAGCCTGGACACTTATTATGGGAACAAGTGTTTTGGTATATTGGCAAGCTAGAAGGGCATTAATGCCCGTGCTTGAAATATTTATATGTATGTATGTATGTATGTATGTATGTATGTATGTAGAAAACAAAGACTCTCTTAAAACATAGTTCCCTACAAATGTAACTTGGTCAGTGGTGGCAGGTGTGTGTACCAATCATGGCAGGTTACCGCACTTGAGGGTGAACTCTGTGGTTACTCTATGGTCACTCTGTGTTTACATGATCACTCAACTTAATAAAAATAATGAAAGATAAATTAAGACTTGACTTGACTAGCCAGAGAGAGGAAATTCTGTTCTTTACACTTCTTAACGCTGCTGGAGTCCCACTGAAACAAATAACAGCACTGACAGCTGTTGTGTAAGTATAAAAATGTTTTCCCCTACTCCATTTTGTATTAACTTTCATTTTTCTTATATCTGTCATATGTGGTTCTGAAAATATAATGTACATGAATAGTTAACTGTTGCAGCAGAAATGTTTCAACTATAATTGCTTTGTGTTAGTACAAGATCCTTGAAACATAAGAGTCTAACTAAATGTATTAAGGTTAGATAACACTGGAATGTGGGAGTTTAGCATAAATTATAATATTTCCAGTCTAAAGGAGACTAATCATTTCATGTATAGCTAAAAGTAATTCTCCTTTCTTTCTGCATGATTGGAAGTTTCAAAAGATAATGTTGATTTCTATAATTAAATCAACAAGAATTCACTTGTATTTTTCTAGCAAACTACTATAAAAACAGCTTTACAGGAGGCCAGTTACTAGTCAGACTTGCAGCTCACTAGTCTCCTAACAGAAGGAAAAGCCAAGTTTAGTTAAGCATGCTAGTATATGTAACTGCTTGAATAGGCAGTGAGGTAAAAGGATTACAGTATCCTGCTTGCGTCCAGATTCTGTTACATAGCTTTGGATTTATGTTGCCTGATAGTATGAATGAACAGTTAAAAGGAAAAAAAGGCTTTGAGTTATTTCTTTTTTAATACAGTGTAAAGTAAGTTATCATTTATGTAGTTCTATCAGTGGTGAGACGACTAGTTTGAGAGGCATATGTGATTTTGCCATTCCTCAAAGAAACTTACTGTTCTAGTTACAATGACAGAAAATTCTCAGTGCTAAGTAAATGGATCCAACAACTCCTCCCACAAATCAACTATCCAGAGTGAAAAATTGCTGAATGGAAGAGACAGAATCATATAGATGACTAATCTTCAATTCTTCGCAGAACTGGCCACTCAATGATTAAGTTTGAAAAAATCTCTGTAAGCATAAATTACCAGTGTGGATTTTTTTAACAAGTCAAGCTGCTAGGTGTAAATACCATTTAGAGTTCCCTATGCAGTTATATCCTAAAGATACATTTAACAAAGTTATAGATTGTCTAGATGAAAGCTTTAAGAAATGTGATACACCTGTCTTTTCCAGGCATAATGCAAAATGTATTTAACATTTGTTGACCGGGAAAGTCCAACTAGGACATAACCTATTTTCAGCGGAGTCCTGGAGAGAAATGCTCTAGATGCATGTCTTTGGCATGTTGGAGGAAACCCGAGCAAACATGGAGGACATGCAGACTCCGCACAGAAGGCACACCAGCCAAGAATCAAACCAGAGAACCTCTTGCTGCGAGGCGACAACATTAACCACTGCATCACTGCACTGCCCAAAAGCAGCTATTGTGTGTAAAGGTATGTCAGGATATTTTTATTAGATGCATCAACCTGAAGTTCCACAATCACCCACTGCAGTAGTCCCTGTACTGTCATCACACAGCAGGGTAAACATGATGTTCAAGCACTGCAAACTCGAGTTAGCCAGTTTGATATTCCACATTTGCCAGGACAGTCTGATGCTTTTCAAAAACTGCAAATGCTAATAATGATAACTATCTTAAGGAAAGAGACAACACAACTATATACACAGTCTTTAAAGCATGTGCAAGATTTAATGTAGGGATTTAAAGATTTAATAATAAATGTTTTACAGAGCTTAAAGGTAAACCCCTGTACACAGTAAAAGACCTTCATTAGAACTAGGTACACCAATTCATGGTGGCATTTTTCCATTAACAGCACTTTCAGCAGCAAAAGAGTTGTGCCATAGATCAGGACTCTTACAAACCATGCCCAAATGTGATGATAAAAATGGGCTTTTTACAGAATTTAGTTACATCTGAAGATTGGATAGACAGAACATCTCAAGGGATTGGAATAATAATTCAAAATAATGCCATAAAGCTTTTGTCCCCAACTGCATAAATTAGAGTTAAAAAAATTCTACAGAACACTTACAGTTGACTTTCAGGCATTCACTCAAAAAATGCAGTACTACAAAAAGATTCCATTTGTGGGCCAAAAGTAACTACAGAAACCCAACAGTTAACCCACAGGGTATAGTCAATGCAGTTAAAGTATACCCTGATCTGCAGATTTTAAGATCTGCAATAGATAGCATAAATCCACCTTTGCACAATACTTTGAGAGATGAAGAGTTGCCTCCACAGGTTCCCATCCCTACAGCTCTCACTGCACTTACAGTTTTGCAATAAACTTCAGTACAAACAGTGCAAGTACTAGATGCACAGACAAATGTTAGTTTTGTCAGCTCTGCGCAAACAGCTGAAGAACACCTTAAAAAATATTCACCTAGATGGCTAGGGGTGTGGCACCCTTGCCTGGCTTGGCTACCTAACCTCATTACCCGTAGGAGCTAATGGAAGACATTTATAACACTCTTGACAGAAGGGCCATGCTACAGTGTGCAGATAAATTATGCAGGAACACTGTGTCCTACCAGTTGAGGGTACAGATACTTGCTAGTTGCTGTGGATGCATTTTGTAAATGGGTTGAAGCAATACCATCCAAAAACCGTACTGCAAAAACCACAGCATCAGCACTGTGGATATATAATTCACCACTCAAGTCATGAAAGAAATGTGCAATCTGTTAGGGATCCTGCAGGGATTTCATCTGACATACCACCCTCAGTCAAATGAAATTGTAGAAAGAATTTACAGAACTGGTGAAGAAAGGTTAAAAAGGCCTGTCTAAAAAGGGAACCAAATCAGTTCCACATTCACTATACATTCTGTTAGGAATCAGAGCATCTCCAAGTACCAAGACAGGTATTACACCTTATGAGCTGATGACAGGCAGGCAGATGCCAGTACATTTTCCATTTGATCCTGAAGCATCGGTGTGTAGTCCTGAAGCTACAGTAACACAGCATAATGTATAGTTGCAGAAACTACAAATGTCTTTCACAGAAATCAGCTTGATTGCTGCAGAAAAACTCATTAAAGTACCATCAGGACTTACTGTATATTTACAGCCAGGACAAATAGTAATAATTAAATATTTTTTTACAAGCTGGTGCCTGGAACAGCAACTGGGAAGGTCCTTTATGTTGTTATTTCATGGCTGGGACCATTTGTGTTCACTGTTAGAAAAGAAAATGAGAGAAAAATAATCAAGACAAGGTAAAGTGGTGCACCTAGATGAGTGCAAAATAATTAAAGCAGCAATAACCGATAACAACTGATATTGCCTCTTCACCAGGATGTTAGCATTTGTTGTGTTAATTATTGTAATATGTATAGCAGGTTGTTCCAGCCAGCCTAGTCAAGGTAAAAAATATAAAACACAGCAAAACAAAAGGCTGTCAGTGCAAAATACTGGGTTCCACAGTTTAATACCTTTCTTGCCATGTACTATGCCTATCCAAATATTGTTAATAAAACTAATCGCTGGATATGTGTTCAGAAACCAGTATCATGGGGAGGGGTACGGTTAATACCATGCCCGTGTAATCTCACAGAGACTATTGAAGAGGTACATAAAACCAGAAATTGGCCTATATCAAATGAAAGCAAAGTAACGTCACTGATTAATAAAATCAGAAAGAGGTTTAGTGTGTTTTCAACAAAATGATACAAAAAGAGTAGGTATAAGCCAGTGCAATATGACAATATGTCATACAAGTATTCACACTAATAGAGCTGTATCAAGAGCAGCTATATGGTCTAGTGCTAACAGTGACAGAACAAGAATAAAAAGACTAGCAAAGGTGTATACCTATTCTGATTGTCATACCTCTCAACCTCATAGATTCAAGAAATCTGGACAAAGCCATCTATAATGGGGGGACAAAGGCTCAAAAATAGGGACACTTTTTAAATATTGCTCTTACAAACTTAGAAAATTGATAGAACAACAGTTTTTTATTAGCACACATTTTCTGAAGGGTATAAGGTCTGAAACTCAAATGTCTGTCATTATTATTTTTATTTAAACCCTCAATGATTTCCCAGTGATTTGCTAGAAAAACACAATTTTATGAGAAATGGACCCAAAATATGAGGCAAAAATCTGTACATTCTGCAAAAATCTGTACAGTTGAGAGGTATATTTCCACTGAAACAGGACATAATGTTAATATGGTTACTCCAGAATAGGTAGTAAGTGATGATTCTTTGGATAAACCTTCACAGTTATACACTTCATCAAATCAGTTGTTCACTAAAAGTGTTTTTGCACAAAATGATAGTAATCTCTCAAGGGCTTTAACAGAGGGGAATGTATTTTGTATCTGAAACTAAAACCTATAAATGGTTACCAGCAGACTAATCAGGAACCTCTTTTTTAAGCTAATTCCAGCTATATGGACAATTAAAAATATTAAAAGATTAAATATAAGCTGTAGGCGAAGACAAATATAACCAAAAACATGAGACTACATAAAGCAACTAAATGAACTAAAAAACTTGGATTTGGGAAATGATGGGATTTCAGGAGCAGGAACATTTCCTTGGTACGTAACAGATAAGCCTATCTGGGAACTAAGAAAAGTTGTTTTAAGTTAATGGAAGCATTAGCTACTTAAGGTGCTATTACAGATATCACAGCAGAAATGATATATATGCAGACACAGAGTGGTGTTGGTTTACTTATTGGCTATGGAAGGGGGTATATGCAGTATAATTGAATCTGAATGCTGTACTTATATTCCAAATAACAGTGAGACTATTAAAAAAACACCTATAAGTTATACAAAATGTGGGAGACGTAACACAAGCCAGTTATGATGATTCTTGATTTAAATGAATAGGTTGTTTATTCACAGTCTGGGAAATAGCAATCATTACATTTTTTTCTTTTCACAAGATTTGCATAGATTTTGGGTTTACATGTTTTTAATGTTAAAGGTTTTCTACACTCAAATGTTTGCAGCAGTTAAAAAATGTAATGTAGTAGTTAATGATGAAATGATTATGTTGTTAAGTCCATAACACTGACTTATTGAAGGAGGACTTGATAGTTGTTGTGCAAGTAAAAATTGTTTTCTCTACTCCATTTTGTATTACGTTTCATTTTTCTTATACGTGCTATGTGCCGTAATGAAAAATATAATGTACATGAATAGTTAATTATTCCAGCACAAATATTTCAGCTATAATTGCTTTGTGTTACTACAAAACCCTAACCAGATGTATTATGTATAGATAACATTGGAATATGGAAGTTTAGCATAAATTATAATATTTCCAGACTGTAGAAGCTTAATGATTTAATGTATAGCTAAAAGTAATTCTCCATTCTTCTTGCATGATTGGAAATGTTAAAGTTTAATATTGGCAACTAAATGTACAAGAAATTACATGCATTTTTCCAACAAACTACTATAAAAAGAGTTTTACTGGAGTCCATTTACCAGTCAGACTTTCAGACCATTGGTCTCCCAACAGAAAGAAAGCCATGTTTAACCAAGCATGCCAGTACATGTAACTGCTTAAATAAGCAGTGACGTAAAAGGCTTACAGTATCCTGCTTGGGTCCAGTTTCTGTTACATAGCTTTGGGTTTATGTTGTCTAACAGTATAAATAAACAGTTGAAAGCAAAAAGAATTGTCACTGTAAGTTCTTCTCCAAAGGGAGCAGTAGTGAAAGAATGACATATTAAAAATGCAACAAGATATGCTGCATGCTGGCATGATTAGATGCAGATGGAGGAATTCGTCTGACTTCATAATTACGCAGAAATGTATCGCACACTTCTCAATCTGTCAGCAGTGACATTCACAGCAATGACCTTCAAGAAAATCACAGCTAAAGTAGACATTTCTTATTTTATGCAGTACTATAGCTATATAAACTTGGCCTTAAGGTTTTAATTCTGCTATTTCTCTAGATGTATGAACTTAACCATAAAAAGGTGTATAAACTTAGTTTAAAATGTAACACTATGTGCATAAAAATATCTGTAGCAACAGTAAATCTATAATAATCAACTATAATCTAAGGGCAAAAATCACAGCAGCATGCATAAATCAAAACAAATGCTAGGTTTGATTTGTAGCCTGATTCCACTATAAGTCAAGGAAAACAAAGGAGAAAAAACAAATGTAACACAGCTTATTAGGTAATATTTATTTTTAATAAACTTTTATCTTTCTTTATTACAGAATTACTGTACCTATTTTATATACCTTGGCCCAATGTTGATCTGTAACAGAACCAGAAACTGCACTAACTTGCCAGAAGAGTGAGGCTTGAAAGAGTAGCTCCCATCTTTCAACAAAGGTATGTACATATGTCTAGTTCTTGAAATACATATCTTTCCCTTCCTTCCGTCTTCCCTCTCCAGCAAAGCATTTACTGCCATGAGTGACAGACTGGACAGTCTTCTAATAAAATTAATTTATATGAGGGCAATGCCCATCATGTCCCCCACATAGAAGAGTCTGTGCTCTTTAGATCCCCACAACAACTCATGTAACTATCTCTGAGGTAACCAAACCTGAGGGTTAAGTTTAATAACGTTTGTCAGAAACCCATTTAGTCTGTCAGGCATGAGCTTCAGTGATGCTCTTATTTATTTATTTTTATTTTATTTTAAAATTTGTCGATCAGAGTAATGTGCTGATTCATAAAGCACCTGTAAAGATACTTTGGTTACACCAAAAGCCTTTTGTCTGCATGACATGTGCATGAATTGTTAGAAGACATGATGCAATGTACAAGTAGGTGCAAAAATTAACAGGAGGAGTACATTGTATATGCTAAAGTATATATATAAGTCATGTTATTCACTAGGTTAACAAGTGATTTTAGTTAAGATTATTGCACATTCTTTTGCTTTTCATTTTAAGATATGAATGAGCAGATTTAGATTTAGTAAATGTGTTAATTACTAATATAACTGAGTATCTGGTTGCTGGGTGGGAAACAAGCTATATAATAAACAAATGGCACCAGAATTATGTTTTTGGACTTCCACTGTGATTACAATGACGGGCTTAATAGATATGATTTATGAATGTGTGGGTGGGTCAGATAGTACGGGTTGGTTAAAGGAGCAGCAATTGGATTAGTCACTGAGATATTGTACTAGATGTGTATAGAACTATTTAAATGTATTCATAACTGTAGAGGAGAGGTGGAAGGGATTGAGTTTCAGATTTTGGGGCCTATGACGTGCAAGGTGTAGCTGCTTGAATTGAGTTTGTTTTTCAGACACCTAAAAATGAAAGCTTCGTCAGACCAGACCAGACAACAGGAAGGTATTAGTTAGTTACTGAGGTACAGATAGGTAGTTAAAGACGAGGGAAGGCTAGAAGCAAGGCAATATGTTCCTTAACTAGAAACCAACTGGCTTTTTTAGGGAGACTGCACTGCTAATGTCATGGAATAGAGGAGCATAGTGCGATGAACTACAGCTTCAAACTTTCTGATTACTGCATTTATTTTTAAATCTGCACTTAAAGTTACATTTAGTCGAATTAAATCGAAAGTTTGCTTGTTTGTTTGTTTAATTTAACTGTGGAGGCTGCCCACTAAAGTGTGCTAGCCTGTGTAACTAATTTATCACTGTCTCTGCATTTTCTGTGTATTTCTACAAAAAAAACAAAAAAACAAAAAAATAATCCTTGTTTTCCCGCCTTTCTCGACTAGTTTAGACCAGTATACAGGCATTGCTGTATTCTGGGCTGTGGTGTAGTTCCTGTGTTGTCCATTACCTTACTTGGATAGAAGGAAGTTTCTTTGCTCACCAGTGGGAGTGGGGAGCCTTGTGCAGCCTACCTGTCCTTGGGGGAAGTGACCTCAGCACAAGAAGCTGTAGTAATTGGTTGTTTGGGACCATTCCTAGCTCTTTTGTAGTTCACTGCTTAAAATCCGCCTCTGGGCGTTTTTTTCTGGCTATACTGCTCAGACACGCTCCACGTGGGTTTACAGAGTGGTCCTAGCAGCAAGGAACTCGAAAAAGCGACTACCTTCTGGAGTTAAGTATATTTGCTTTTTTTCCACTGGAAATAGCTTCTGTTGCTTACTTTAAACTAGCCTGAACTGTTTTTTTTCTGATTACTGCATTTATTTTTAAATCTGCACTTAAAGTTACATTTAGTCGAATTTAATCGAAAGTTTGCTTGTTTGTTTGTTTAATTTAACTGTGGAGGCTGCCCACTAAAGTGTGCTAGCCTGTGTAACTAATTTATCACTGTCTCTGCAGTGGGAGTGGGGAGCCTTGTGCAGCCTACCTGTCCTTGGGGGAAGTGACCTCAGCACAAGAAGCTGTAGTAATTGGTTGTTTGGGACCATTCCTAGCTCTTTTGTAGTTCACTGCTTAAAATCCGCCTTTGCACGGCTTTGCGCAGTCGTGCGCATAGCGCAGCGCCGGTTAAACAAGGTTAAACTTTTTCTGGCTCCGCCAAGTCTGCTCTTCAATTTTTCCCTTAGAACTGTTCTACTTGCAATCTAAACAGCCTATACTCTATCTGAAAAGCTCAGCACTTGCTCCTAAAGCATTTTTATACAGGTAAAGCACTCTTAAACAAAAGAAAGTACTTCATTCACCTAAATTCTGTTGAGTACACATCTCCCTATAGGTCCTTTCTGACTCAGTTACACAGCAATCTTTTTCACTATTTCTAGCATGTCAAAGGGTCAGTTGCTGGCATCCTCTCCTGTTCAGCTGGTGAATCTGGGAATCTTGAGGCAATGTTACAATTGCCTCATGTACACAGACAACCCTCTCCTCCTCCCAACAAATACAAATATATGCAAGAGATGCAACTATATAGCCAAACTGGAGGCTGAGCTCTCTCAATTCAGTACTTGCAAGACCAGTCAGGAGGAGAAGGTAACCACGCACACCACAAACCCAGTCTCACATAGAACTATCATAACAGCAAACCAAACACATAAACACATAAAAACATACTCGGAGGCGCTGATTAAAAATCTACCAAAACAATAGAGGCCTCCAAAGCAGACACCCAAGCAACCACCACCTCAAGACATAGCACATGCAACACATAGTTCACAAAGTCAGTGTACTAAACAGTCACAGCCCTTAAGGCCAAACAACATGCCAGACACACTTGTAATAGGTGACTCCATAGTCAGACACACTGATGTCCCGCTCACCAGACTGAACAAGGAAAAGGTCACAGTAAGCTGCCTGTCGGGAGCTAGAATCCGCCACATAACACAAGCACTCGGGTCACTCCACAGCAAGTACAAATATGACTCAGTCATTGTACATGCCGGTGTGAACGACCTGAGACGTACCTCCCTGCACTACATGAAAAGAGACATAGAGGAGCTCTCTGATTATGTAGCCCAGGCCGGTATGACCCTGACCCTGAGCAGCATCTTACCCTCACCAAGAATGATGCCACAGTACAAAGACAAAATAATCAGTTTTAACAATTGGCTTAATTACTGGTGTCATTCTAAGGGGATCCAATGTCTGTCTGCTTGGGATGAGATGCTTGACAAGCCACGCTGCTTCGCAAGGGATGGCTTGCACCTGTCACCCCTGGGCTTCCGGATATTGGCCAAGGCTCTTGCCACCCCCATAGTGCCTTTTTTAGGCAAGGCTCAAATGGCAAACCTACCTCCCTAGAAAACACAAGTGGAAAAAAACTAAGGGTAATGCTGCTCAATGCCAGAAGTCTAAACCTCAAGATGCACGCCCTCGAAGCCCTCCTCAGTATGGAGAACATCGATGTCTGTGCAGTGACTGAAACCTGGTTCAAGGCTCCTGAGAGCACCCCAGCACTATCAGGTTTTACCTCATATCATGCTTTCCGGCCCCAAAACTTGGACCGAACCACAAAAGGAGGGGGAGTATCCATTTTCATCAAAGATACCCACACCTCCAGGTTAGTGGCAACGCACGAAGCATCGGAGACTATCCAGGTGCAACGAACCATAGGCAAAACTGCCTTACAGTTTGTAGTATGCTACAGACCACCCTCTCAAACTCAGGAACCCCACACAGCCTTCCTGAAGACACTGGAGAGTATGAATGTCTCTCCAAATACCATCATTTTGGGAGACTTCAACTACCCAAACATAGACTGGGAACATTACTCAAGCCCCAACACCCTAGCCCAAAGGTTCCTAGAATTCATAAACTCAAATGCAATGGAACAACTAGTCACCATTCCCACAAGAGGAGACAATATACTAGACCTGATCATCACAAACATGGGGACAAAATGCTCCACACCGGAAGTATATCCCTCTTTGGTAAGATCAGACCATAAATTAATCTCACTGGAAATCCACATCCCCCCCCCCCCCCCTGCACAAAAGACCACAGTGAAGAACTTCTCAAAAGCAAACTTCACACTTCTTAAGACTGAAGTGGTATCCTTCAAGGCCCCTGGGCCAGTGGAAACCACAACCCACACTGCTGAATCCTTTGCAAATGCCTTCTATGGGCACCTTCAAGAATGCATGGATCATGCAATCCCAAATAAAACCAAGACCCATTCCCCCAAAGGCAGGCGCCCGGTCTGGTGGACCCCAGCCATAAACAAACTTTACAACAGGAGGAGAAAGCTACTACATGACAGAGCAAAATCCCTAAAAGGGAAGGCGTCTCTGATCAGTACTAGCAAAAAACTACGATCACTCATAAAATCATCCAAGGCCAACTTTGAGAGAAAAATCGCAAAAGACACAAAAGACAATCACAAGGCCTTCTTTAGCTATGTTAGAAACCTGGGTGGAAACTCCTAGATATGCTCAGAGTTAGTCCAAAATAACACAAAATACACTGAACCCACTGACATTGCCAACATTCTGGCAGACAGGTTCAGTGCAAATTTCTCCTCCCCCTCCCCCCCAAAAGGGGAAATAACTATCCCAGCAGAGTGTAGCCTCCCTAACATCTCAGATGCCCAGGTGAGAGCCGCCCTCTCTAAAGCTAAAAACACAGCATCAATGGGACCGGATGGTGTCCCGGGCTGTGTGCTACATGAACTCCAAGAGGAACTAAACCCACACATAAGGCTGCTGTTTAATCTTAGCCTTACTACAGGATACGTACCCAAAGAGTGGCGTACGGCAACAGTGGTCCCACTTCACAAAGGCGGTGCTTCTACGGACCCTGGAAATTACCGCCCCATAAGCTTGACGAGCCTGGTCTGCAAAGCTATGGAGAGGATCATTATGGAACTCATAAACAAAGACATTGGGGACCTACAGACATTGGATCCTACTCAATTTGGCTTTGTCAAGGGCAGATCCTGCCTTTTGAACTTGGTCGACTTTTTGAAACAGTCACTAAGGCCATTGATGAGGGTAAGGCAGTTCACACAGCCTACCTTGACCTTGCAAAAGCCTTTGACACAATACCCCACTCGGGCGTCATAGACAAACTCACCAGCTTAAATGTAAACCCATATGTCACAAGATGGGTTGCAAACTGGCTCAAGGACAGAACCCACAGGGTCAGAGTTGCTGGAGCTATGTCAGACTCTAAGCCAGTCACAAGCGGTGTCCCACAGGGCTCAGTCCTGGGACCCCTCTTGTTCGGCATTTATTTTTCCGAGGTACAGGCAAACATAGGAGGATTGTGGCTGACAAAGTTCGCAGATGACTGCAAACTGGGCGTCATAATTGATACTCCAGCGGACAGAAACATCCTTCAGAGAAGCCTCATAGAAATGGATAATTGGTGCCAGAGCCATGGCCTTAAGCTGAACGCCAAAAAATGTATAGTCATACCCTTTGGGAAAAACAAGGTACCGACAAATTACCACATAGGCGGTAATCCATTGAGTACGGAAGATGTAATCAGGGACCTAGGGACCCAGGTTGACAGTAACCGCTCATTTGACACTCACATTGCCAAAGTGGTTAGGAAGACCTTCTATATTGCCCACCTTATCATGAAGGGTTTCACATCTAGATCAAGAGAGGTCATTGTGCCCCTGTACTCTTCTCTTATCAGGCCAATGATTGAGTACAATGCCCCATTTGGGATGTATCTCACCCGACACCTGCAGCAGTTGGAAAGACCCCAAAAGTTCCTCACCAAGAGGATAAAGGGTCTTAAACATATGTCATATGCTGCCCGACTGAAAAAACTCCAGCTCTATTCAGTCACATACCGCCTACTCAGAGGTGATCTGTGCCTGACGTACAAGGCCATGTCCAGTCCTGAATTAATGGACATGCTCCACCTCAGAAAATCCAAATCCATCAGAGCCACGAGAACAAGTGACTTAAACCTCAACACAGAAATAAATAGGACGTGCTGGAGGGACAGATTCATAACCCAGAGGCTCCCTACACTCTGGAACAGAATCCCAGTCCATGTTAGGCAGAGCCCCTCACTGACTCTATTCAAGAGAAATCTCGACGAGTGGATGGGAGATCGTAGGTTTACCCCGGGGGTCATCTCTGTGTCAGTACTAGACAGAGGCATAGTAAACTAACCTAAAAGGGCGTAGTATTCTCATCCCAAGGGGTGGTGTAAGCCACATACACTCTGGCTAGGCTTATAAATGCCTTAGGGCAGATAGCCTAGTATGAACCTATGAACCTATAAACACCAGTAGTTAGCAGGGAGGATTTAGTTTTTATGAAGTGATATTAATGACTACAAAACATATTCTAATTATGATAATAACATCTGCTTCCCTGTAGATGGTCTACCTTCTGGGGATAAAAAGAATGAGATTGATTTTGGCCTCAGTTTTTTAAATGTGGCGATTGAAGATGAGTGTCTGGTCCAGGCATACTTCTAGGTATTTGAAATGAATGATTGCCTCCATTTTTCTCTAGAGTGTCTCTGATGTCCCATTTCAAGGGAGGAGGAGCTGTCTAAGCTATTGTTTAGTTCCAAACATCATTGTTTTTGTTTTGGAGAAGTTTATTATCAGATCATTGTTTCAAAGCTGTGTAGATAGACTGCACCAGTCTTGTTCTAGATGTATTTTGATTGTTGTGTGAGAGGGACAGGATTTGTAGATTACAATGTCTTCAGTAAACAGAATCGGGATGGGTTTTGGGAAGGTGATGGGGGGGGGGTTAATGAA
Source organism: Protopterus annectens (assembly GCF_019279795.1). NCBI lineage: Eukaryota > Metazoa > Chordata > Ceratodontiformes > Protopteridae > Protopterus > Protopterus annectens. The sequence continues at coordinate 330,185,646 of NC_056736.1, forward strand.
CAAGGAGAAAAGTAATGGGGCTAAAAGAGATAGTTGGAGAAGACCTTCAGCAGGTGCTGCTCTGATTAGGATGGTAGTCCAATTTGACATAAAAAGGATCTGTTTTCAATGCACATGAAAATAACTGAAAAAATAGGCTAAATCCTGAATTTCTTAGTGCCATTAAAAAGAGTTAGCCATCTAATTAAAAGAAATTAATTAGATTGCTAAAGATGACTTATTTCATGTACCCTTTCTGGCCTGGAGAGCATCTTCTGCCAGCTGTCATTATACTTCGGCTAGTTCAAAACCTGGGCTGAAATCTGAACAATAAAATATGTTTCTGGGTGTACTGTTGTCTGGGAATGGATTTTTTTTTTTGTTCTCCTTTTCTGCAGTGTTTTTCTTAAAACTGATGAGTGTGATCAGTCTGGGGTCTGCTGTTGAACTTAGGTAGGGCTTTTAGAGAACAGTAGAAATTAGCGTGGCTTTGTATATGTTAATTACAAAACCTGATGTACTATTCTCATGGTCCATCTGCACCTGGGTTGGGCAGTACATGCACGATCTGTCTACCTCTCAAATTATATTTTTTGAAGTTAAAGGCAAGTAGGCAAGGGTGGTACAGATTACTGTTTGTGTGTATTAATGGAATTAGGTAGTTTGCTGAATTTGGTTAGAAAGCCTACTGCTTGCGAGGACCTGTTTGAGGCTGGGAGGGAGCTGGCCTTGTTACTTGCTTAAATACTGGAATATCAGTCAGATAAATGAATACCTCTTCTACCTCACAGACGTAATACAGCAATTCAGTGTTGCTGGATATTCCTGAAATCCCTAGAATAAAAGCTGCACTGATCAGCACCCCAATGGAATCCATGTTATCTGCTGTTAGGAATGGTATAAGTTTTATTTTGTAAATACGTTTGTCGTATAGAGACAGTAGTAAAAACTGCCAAAAGATTTATGGCTCACCATGGGCAAACCATGCCATGCTATTAGATGGCAATGCTGTAAGCAGATAGAACATTTTTCCTAGTGAGTGGTTATCCTATGTTTAGTCATCATTATATTAACTGCTGATGCATGATGCATGAAGCAAAAGTTGCATCATTTAAAAAATGGATTCTTAAAAAAAGCATTTCTTGTTGCCATCTTACTTTTTATCACACTTATAATACTGTAAGGCTGGTTATAGTGGTAAGGAAAAGAAGCAGGCATTTCCACTCTTATATTGGCTATGCATGTGTACATTTTTTTAAATACGTGGCAATATAGCGAAGCAGAGAACAGAGAAGATGAGTACTAAAGTTTGCAAGAGCAACAGAGTCATCACAGATGGAGGGTAAAAATCAACCTGTAATTTTTAAACAGGATTGTAAGTAACACCATCAATACAAGGAAGGACTCAAATCTACAGAACTATTTTAATTACTCGCATTTTATCACGCTCTCCTAGTGTGCTCCATATGGATGTAATTACACTGGTTAAGCCTGCACTCCTGTATACTGTCCTGCCTGTAAATGATTTAGCCAATTCAAATCTATCCAGAAATTAAAGGAACATTGCACCTGAAAGGGAGCACTTTGACTGAAAACTGATTAAAAATATGTGTGACATATGATTCCAAGGTACCTAGGGAAGAAAGAGACACAGGGAGGTAGCAGGATAGAAAGAGCTTAAAATCTCCTATCTTAATTGGGGTTTGGGAGATAGAGTAATACCAACACATGCACTGCTATGAATAGCTCTTAGGGAGAGCTGTCACCCCCAACCAGAGGTTACACTATGTTGACCGTGATTCTGACAGTATAATCCATGGTAAGAGGGCTGACAGTAGAGATCTTCTCCTTTCACAGCCAAGTCTTCATCCAGCTCCTGAAACTGTACCTCCAGCTGGTGTCACAAACAAAACTCCAGATGTTATGCTGGTAGTCCTACACTACCTGTAAAGAAGCTAAAAGAACAATTAAGTGGAATTTACACGGTAGCATATATACAGCACAGCAGCACTGGAAGCAGGACATGTTAATGATGAACAAAGACCAGTTACAGGTATGATGAAGAGACCAGGTCACGTGATCACACACTGAAGTTACTAATTCATCAGTGTGGCACATTTGTTCCTGCTTTCTCAGAATGTTTTTATTTGTTGCTTAAAAGCCAAATGTCATTCATACTCACAGATAAATGTGTATGAATAGTACTAGATTGAACCCTATTGTCTGTAAAAAAAAATGTTAATGGCCCTCCAAAGCCTATTTACCTACGTCCCTGCATTTTGGTGAAGCTGTCCATCCAGCATAAGCAACAGACCACTGCATCCCACAACTTCCTAAAACAAGGAAGGGCTCAAATCTATAGAGCTATTTTAATAAATGGCAGTTTGTCTCACTCTTCTAATGTACTCCAAACATTTATTTATTTATTTGCCATTTGTTAACCGGGTTGGTCTGGCTGGGCAGGTGTCCTTTTTTAGCATAGACCCGAGGAGAAAAGCTCCTTTACAGCAAAGAATTTTTACAGTCTATAAAGAATTTTCACATATAATCAAAACAGTCTTTGAACATAATAATTAAGAAAAGCATCATAATAACAAAGAATTTTTACAATCGATAAAGTATTTACACATACAATCAAAACATCATTTAAACATACAATCAAGAGGAGGTAAACACAGCAAAAATAGATTACATTTTTTACAATGTAAGGGAAGGGAAGTAAATATTGTGGGACGAAATAGCCAGGGAATTTTATGGCTAGGCTTCTATAGGCCCTAGGGCCGATAGCCTAGTACCAACCTATGAACCTATGTATGAAGAGGAGAAAAAAAATAAACATAGTCATTTACTATTGTGCACCTTACAAATACAGGATGAATGTTGAAAATCAATACATTGGAAAGGGAAATCACTAACCTATGCAGAAGTATAGTGAGGTGTACATGTGTCAGAGTGAGAGATCCAGGCAATAGAGTGAAAGAAAGAGGAGGGTTATGGAATGAAAGAGGAAGTATAGTGTGAAGACTGGAGTATAGTGCAAGGGAAAGGTCACAGAGATGGAGAGTCTGGAACTACAGACAGGAATAGGAATCAGTGAGAGATAGTAGCAGAAAGGGGGGGGGCAGAGGTAGAGTAGGGATGGATAGAGAAGGGGGAAGTGACACTGATGGAAAATGTAAACTGTCCTTTACCCATTCACCTCCATGATAAAACAGTTCTATATGTCCAGTCTTGAATATTATCAATCTATCTATCTATCTATCTATCTATCTATCTATCTATCTATCTATTATTGTCCTATGACACCAAAATTTCCCTGTCTTTCCCAAATTCCAACAGTCAAGTCTGTTATGCTATGCCGTGAGTAGATTAAAATGTATACCTTCTTCATTCATTCTATTTTGGGATTATTTGAATTACTGTTTTTAACTAGAGAAAGAAGCAACGTACAGCAAAAGGTGCCCAAAATACTAATCTGATGCAATGACTGAAGAAGCCTGAGAAATGAAACTGAAACTATTTTGAAACAAAATACTTCTTTAATTACTGCTGGCAAAGCATTGCATGCAAAAGTGCTTAATTAGTTGGTAATAACATTTGGTATTTATAATTAAAGTATGATGCATTAAAAAGTTATGAGGTGATACAAACTAATTTCCACCGTAATCTTAATTTTTTTATTCTAGATTCTTGTTTACCTATGCCAGACGATGCAGCTAATACATTTACAAACTGCTAGAAGATCATTCAGCTCCAGGGTGTGTATTACAGAGTGTACAGTACATGAGTTAATAGTGTTCATAATTTTATGCTCCACTTATCCACAGTGCTTTTGGCAAAAGTTAGTTGTTCTCTCTTCTAACTTGTGACTGCCTAGAACTATTTTTATATCTTCCAAATCCTAGTCTCTGACTGTCTCCTATCCATCTTAACGTATTCAACAAGCCTTGTCCTGTGTGCCTTTCTTATGCCACACTGTTTTCCCCTGGCATTTTTTTCTAATCCACGCTTTTTTTTCTAAGGTCAGCACACAGAGTACAGCCTGACAAATGGGCATTGCTTCCAGTGTTAAAAATTAT
>NC_056736.1:330194703-330227203 GCF_019279795.1 Protopterus annectens
CACACACACACACACACACACACACACGCACACTGCATTCTTTCTTGCATTTGTGGCCCTACTTGTGGCTGAAAAAGGATTGAAAAGGACTTGTTTGTTTATCCACTTAACACAGAATATTTTCTCAATATTCAACACACAGCGATAACAAATAGCAGTTTGAATCCTGAAATGTAAAGAACCAAGGAGAATAAGAAGACAGTACAAGACTCATTAAGCTTCAGTAATACTGAAGGAAAAGCAAAGGTGTTCTGATAGATTATTTCTCCCTTCTATATGATTTCTAGGATAATGGACAAACTCAGCAGTCCACACACTCTCAGTCTTTTTTAGATTGCATCCATTTTGTACTCCAAAGAGAATAACTCATTGACCACACAGAAATGCTGCTGCTTTACTGATCAAACCCATCCAAACTAAAGCAATGACTAATTGTAACTTTGGAAAAAAAGCTTTCTAAAAAAACAAGCAAAAGTTCTGTGGCATATTCCATTGCTAGTATAAATGTCATTTTGAAGCAATGGAATGCACATCATTCTGAAGCAATCAAATGTAAAAAAAATGTAAATAGAACAGCTTCATTTACCTTATAGGAGATGCACCCTCCTCCAATCTACACCCTGGTGTATGGCATCTGGGAACTCTTGTTGATAATTACTTATCATTTGATCATTATGTCTCCAACGTAGTTCAGACAGCCCTTTATCTGGCCGATCTAGTTTCCAAATGCATCTCCACTAGATCCAAAGAAGTCTTAATTCCCTTTTATTCATATCTCATCAGACCCATCATTGAAAATAATGCACTTTTTTGACATGTATTTATCTAAACATATCACATATCTTGACAGACCTGAGATTCATAACTAAAAAGATAAGTGGCCTCAAAAATCTGTTATTAGGTCAGTCTTTTACATACTGCTTCACAGAGATCTACAGTATGTCTAGCCTTTTATGTCATGAAAGATCCAACCCTGTTTGAGCTCCTATTCCTTCACAGAAATAATGGTACATCAATTACAAGGTTAAATATAGTAAACCTTCACCATCCGATAAATAAAGCACAGTGGTGTGATAGATTCCCATCCCAATCTATCCCTCACTTCTGGAACAGCCTTCCACTGCGTTAAACAGAGTAGCACCCTTGCCACCTTCAAGGTATACCTAAATAATTGGATGGATAGCCTCAAATTCCCACCCAGACTATATTTTCTTGCTTGCCTTGAGGCTAGAGTGAAAGGTTGAATAGGTTTATGTGGCTATGCTTGAAATTGTCTGCAGACCAATTTCCTAGTACTTACCTGTGAACTTATAAACACTATGACTACCGCCTTGGGTCTCTCCTGAAAAGGAGCCACTGCCCTAGTGAGAATAACCAGGTCAACAAAGTGTACATAATTGGGAGTCAGTTCATGTCAAAGAGAGAAAGATTATAAAACAACTTAAATGGTGCGCTCAAGCTGCTTTACACAGCTTATAAACCATTTGGCACTTTCCTTCACCACATCTTGGTGTTTCGGTTTCTTAATAAGACTGTAAAATCTCCTGTTTCAAATGTTGTAGGCAAGATCTGCTAGATAGCTGTTTTCCATCTACTGCAGAGATGACACAGTGGAAGCTGCAAGCCTGTGAGGAAACCATTGTTTTTGCAATAATTGACTGTATTGTTATAACTTCTCATATCACCGGAATGGCTGCAGCTTCTACCCTTATTTGTATTAGTGGCAAAATCATGGCACTGGTCAGTAATGACCACATAAGCACACCTGCCTTGGGTACTGGTATAATCTTAGACAGTTCCTATACAGAAAAGACTAATGCAGTATATAATGGCAAGATCGTAGTTTGGACAGAACAAATACTGCTATCTGAAACTGCTTTCATTGACAATAGAGTCTGCCTTTTTCTCCACAGTTGTGTGATCTTGGAGTTGTTCTACATACGTCCAGGGAGTGTGATTGGTGTTCCCCAATATGAGGAAAAAAGATTGCTTCCAATCTTCATCAAAGTTAATTTCAGGGAGTGTGATTGGTGTTCCTCAACATGAGGAAAAAAAATGTCTTCCAATGTTCATCAAAGGTAATTTCAGTGAATATTTTACGATCCGTTTGCATACATAATAACTACCTTTGATGAATCGACATGAATCCACTGCATAGTAATACATTTGAAAACAGAAAGTAAAGTCCATTTTGTTTGGCTACTGTTTGCTGACAACCAGAGCTGGAGTGTCATTAACTGGTTACCCTAGATCTTTTGAAAAGTTAATGGTGTCAGATGGCTCAGTGACTTGACGCAGACTACCCCAAATTGTAGACTTTTAATGCTTCATCACCTGGGATAAAGCTTTTTAAAGTCATTCAGTCTTGTTGACTTACTAGTTTAAGGTACACAAAGTGCATATAGCTTACATTTGCACAAATAATAGACAAGAGAGAGTATCCCATGGCTTTGACTCTTCACTACCACCATCTCTTGCATATTAGTGGTCATCCAAGCCTATAGTACAATGAAGACTGATGCTTTCATTTTTCTTTGGCAGAAGCAAATCTTAGAAACACTAACTTAGCCTTAGGTCTGGCGGTTTCAAAAGCAGATTTATTATTTGTCCATACTTGATGCCTCCACAAATAAAACACCTTTACCCAAAGCTTACTCAGTCTGACAGACTCCAGCAGTCAGGCTTCAATAAACATGTTGGCAGATGTATGCACCATGTTCAAAAGCAGCATATTAAGTAGATATTTAAATCTGTAAATATAGTCAGATTCATTTAAGATGCAAAAGTAAATTGTTGGTTTTACTTCTTTGTTAAAATGCTTCTGAGACAATCTTTACTGACAAAAGTCAATGCTTTCTCGGTGTACTTGTAAAATAAGTGATTTATCTGTGCTTAATGCATTTACCTTTTTTGTTTTGGTGTAGCTGATGCATGGAAAACAGTCAAAGAAGGACCAGTTCACTTACTTGGTTACAAATGTGGAGGGAGTGTATTTCTTTTTCTCTGAGACTGTACAGCCTTGCAGCTGGAAAAGTAGTACAGCCTCCAATTTGATAGATCTGAAGAGGCTTGCCCCATGCAAAACATTGTTCTAAATTTGTCCCTTAGTTTATTATACCTTCATGGTCAAATACATGCATGATAAAAACAAAAACTATGTTCTCACCATAATGATAGATCTGTGTTGTCTGTTTCCATCTTTCCTCAATGTATGGGTCTCAGATCTGACCTTGGATCCAACTTTGGCCTCTTCTAAGCTTTGGGTGCTGTGTTCAGACTACTCCGTATACCCATAATCCCTGTGTAGAGAACGAGGGGTAGGAAGAATGCAAGGACATCTCCCATACATTATATACCTCAACCTTCTATCACTGTGCTCTCTTACCCTTTGCCTCTACTTCCTCTCCTACACTATATCTCATAATCTTCCCCCCAACCCACTCCTTTTCCCCACTATATATCACCTTTTACCTCTCCCACCTCACTTTCTTTTCTCTGCCCTCTCCTCATATTTCTAACTTCCAAAAAAAAGAAAAAAAGCTTTTTTTTTTAATCTGTACATAAATGTTTTACTTTCATGTTTTTTTTCATCTGAAATGCTTGTAATTTTAATATGTTTAGACTACATGAATCTCACTTTTGTAAATCATTACCTAGGATTAGAAATGTTATGTCTTTTTTTAACAAATTGTATATCATCTCTGTATTTTCACTGTTTACTACTTTATTTACTTTTGTATAATTATTGTAAAATTGTCTATATCCTGTGGAGCTTTTCTCCCCGGGCCTCCACTGAAAATGGGGCTCTTCCAGGCCCAGTGGACTATCCCGGTTATCAAACTGTAATAAATAAATAAATCCCTATAGAACATCCATAGGCTCTATCCACCACTACGTGTGTGCTCTGCAAATGTTTATTAGATTCCCTAGAAAAGACATGAGCTGTTTCCTGATTGACAGCTGAACCACCAGAGTTCTTTGAAGAATTTGCATATAGAATCCGGCTAGTGGCACTAATGTGATGGAGGCTGTCATGGGCTCAGAAGACAATAAATTAGTTTTGCTGGTGGCTTCTGGTGAGATAAAACTTTTAGGGCTTACTGGTGAACAGATGTAATTCTTGATTGAGTGAGCTTTGCTGTCTAAAGTCTTGTGTCCAAAAGTGCTCTGATAAATTGTAGTAACTGTACTGGTTGCGACTTGGACTTTTTTTTTGGATCCACTGTAATCCCCAAGTCAGTGTACAGCTGGAGCAAGGAGTCCCTGTCTTTAATGTGTAATTCCTGGAAGGAGTGGTGATGAGGCAGTTATCCAAATGCAGGAATACCCATAAACCCTCCAGCCATAGATGAGTTGTCACTACTAACACACACTTGGTAATCACCTGTAGAGCTGTGGTTAGACCAAAGCACAGAGCACTGAATTGGAAATGACTGGCTACCAGCTACAAGTGAAAGTACTTCCTGGAGCATTTGTCCATCTTTATGTGGTAATACGCATCCTGAAGATCTATCGAGCACATCCAGTTGTTCTTCCTCAGTAGGTGAAGAATGGGCTGAACTGTGCCCATCCAGAATTTTGTTTGCTTCACAAACTTATTCAAGCAGCATTGGTCCAAAATTGGCCTTAAGCCCCCATTTTTCTTTGGAACTAGAAAGAGTCCTGAGTGAATTCCTGATCCTGTTTGGTCTGGAGGGACCTCTTGGATGATTCTGTTTCTTAGAGGCTTCTTCCCTTTGTGAGGTTGGAACTTAGGAAATTATTTTCCAGCACTGAGGAAGGGAATGGAAGGAATGAAATACCCTCTGTTATGATCCTCTTGTACACATTTGTCTTGAGTGATGGACATCCAGGTTGCTGTGTCCAGGAATAAGAGCTCCTGACTCTGTCTTCATAGTGCGACAGTTGAGCAACCATTCAGAAGCTCTGGCAATGCTTCTCTAAAAGATGACCTCTGAAGCCTTGGTTTTGCAGGAAACCTTTGTTCCTTGGGTGATATGCATTATAAGAGCTCCCCCCTCTGCTTCAGGAAGCTTTCCCTAAAAGTGTCAGATGTAAAGTCTTGGAATTTACAAAAACAAATTATCTTTCCTCCCTCCTAGTTTCTGTAGAAGGCCCTTTGAGGGGTAACAAATTTGATCCCTACATCAAAAAGGGATTTACCATCCTACTCACTTCTTCTGACAGTCTCTTTAACCTTGGGACCAAAAAGAGTTGATCTATCATATGCAGCACTGATGAAGGGTGTCTTAAAATATTCCTTAAAGTTGCATAGGTCCATCCAGACATGCCTTCTGATGGAAGTACCTGTGTTGACTGATCAAGATATGGGTTTATGGTTAGTCATCAAACAGCACGTTCATTGAATGTATTGGATAACGCTTCCTGTATGTTGGCCAACTATCTTCATTCAATGAAAGTCGTTACAATGATATGGCCATTCAATTAACAGAGATTTCGACAGTTAGTATTTGATGAGCAGCAATTCAATGAATGTGGTGTTTGATGATTAACTATAGGCTCTCTAGGTACAGCCTCAGTGGCATTACAGTTAAGGCACATAGAGGCATTGGATAATGAGTGTAAGGTGGCCAACTGTGAGTCAATGGATTTTCTTTCATCTGCAGACAAGTTACATGGGAGATAGTTGGCGATTTAGTTTTGACAAATCCCTCTGGAAATGAGTAATGTGAGCCAAATAATTTTGCATTCTCACCAAAAAAGTAGATGAAGCATAAACATGTTTCCCAAATCTGCCCAATGCATGTAATTCCCTATTTGGTGGATGGACAGATGAGCTTTCTTCTGTAAGTTCCTTCTTAGAATCTAATACAGGACTCTTGCTTCAATGAGGACAGTCTTTGGAAGCAACCAAAAAATTGTCAGGCTTTTGGGAATAGGCTCAGCTGTGTCCAGTTCTTTCCACACCAGGAAGAGATTAGGTCTACCATCTTATAGGCTAGGGAGACTACCCAAGAAGTAGATGGGCCAGAACTGAAACCCTCAAAAAAAACTGACTGCTCTGGAAAAGGCACTTGGGAGGACCAGCCCCCTTTCTGTCTGAGAAGTTCAAGACTCTCTCTGAATGAGATGTCCTCAACGAGGGATATAGGAAAAATGTCTCCCTCATCAAAATTAGTGCCACTGGTAGGAGATTCCTCAGGGGAATCCAAATGTCTCCTCTTACACTTGTGTTTCCTGTGCACCTCTTCTGTAGGTTGTTCAGGAGATGACTCAGAAACTGACATAGTCTCTGTTGGAATAGCAGAATCAAGGGTCCCAGGAACTCTCCCGATGAGGCAAGGAGATTAGGCTGTGGACCCTGGGAAATCCTATGCAGGATAGATGGATCCAGCAAGACATTAAAATTGCTATTATTACTGCTACAGCCACATACTACAGAGAAAAAAATATTTCTAAGCAATTGCAAACATGTTCTGGCTGAAGCAAAAAAAGTCCTGGATAATAACAACTATCTCCCTCCAGCTAGGAGATAGATAGACTAATAGAAATCTTTTCTTTATCACATAATACTTTGGCATGTTTTCTAACCCCACTTCTACTCTATATCCCAAAAATCCTACAGAACAAATGCACAGTAACATATTAAACCTATCACAATTCCCTTTTAAAAAGCATCTTTTAGAATGTTGTTAAATGTGTTATCCTCTTGGTTATGCTGATATATTTTTTCGGACACCTACTCACCCTTAACTTTTAATAAAAATTATTTCTATATATTCTTAAACTTCTTATTTACATCTTTAACTTCTTATTCTTAGCCATTGGTTTTATGCTTATAACATTGAAATCAGCAGATATATGCCCACTTTCAAATGCAGTAACTATGCAACCAGCTGACTTCATACCTATTGTTAAGTTACCACATGGAGGCAACATTGTATCACCAGCTTACAGACTACATAAATAATCCTGGTGCTCTACCCTAGCATAAATTACTTCACTGGTGGTGTAAATTCACTGACAGCTCTCTGCTACAAATATGATACTCGGTAACATGACAAGTGGCCCATTCAAAGACCTCCAGTAGGCCTTCAGCACTGTAGATTACTTACTTCTCACTAGTAATCCCTCTCTTGAAAAGTCAGTTAAACAACTGGTCTTGCATCAACATCCATTTCATGAGGAATAAGAAATGTCATCCTCAGTGATTTACCAGAAAATCAAAAGTTCTATAAGGGACAGGATAAAAATATAATGCAAAATCAGGGACAGTTAGAAGGCATACTCTCTACTATTATTTCAGAATGGTCCTTTACTGTAATTTCAAAATTAGATCAAAATTAGATCGATGATAGATCAGCTGGAATGTATCTACAATTAAGGTTCTCAAAAGAAAGGATATTTTCACACTGGAAAGTCTGAAAATGCACACCGTTATCAGGAAAAAAATTCAACCCATTGATTTTTACAGCACTAAATATCACACTGTATAAGAACAATAGTACAGTTGCATAGGTTCCACTTACCTGTATCAGTAGATATTCATAGAAAACACTTTCTTACTGGCATATCTGTAGTAGTGCCCTGCTCCCTCTGGCAGTCTGTCAAATTTCAGAATGCCTCTTACTGCCTGTATGTGAGGGTGAAGGATCAATCACTTGGCAGGACTAGGACAGCCCTTCACACTCACTAAAAGAATTCTTTCACTTTTCTATAGTCCAGCAGGAAGAACAGATGGAAACATAAGCTTTGTGAACACCTCCTGTTCCATACCAAATGCCATGCACACACAGAACAAAAAAAGTTTGCTAAACCAAAACACAACAGCAACTCCAATAACCAAATGTATACTCCCAACAAAAGGGGGATGATAGGAGGGTACTGTCAGTAAGGCCTTACATCCTACAAATATGTATTGCTACAAATAAGTGGAACCTATGCAACTGTACTATCTTCAACAAACACACTGTCTTACTGGCATTTGGGTAGATTGCCAAAGCTTACCCAACCTGGCAGGAGGAAGGATAAGGGTTGAGGAGTCCATGGAGAATCGTCCTTGCAAAGCCTGCTCAGGATCTCACAAAAGCATCCAGTTTGTAGTACTTCATGAAGGTATGGACAGAGGACTAAGTTGCTGCCTTTAGAATAGTTCTAGCATCCACTCCTTTGCATTATGCCCCAGAAGAGAGAAAGGCCCTGGTGAAATGTGCCTTTACCATTCCTGGATTTACCTTCCCATGGTGTGTGTAACAAAAAAACAGATCCAAGAACAGCTAACTTGCAATGGTTTACTTAGAGACAGGTTGATTTTTTGTCCCCAGAAAAGGAAATGAAAAGCTTTTTGGTCTTCCTAAAGGGGTTTGTTCTGTCAAGGTAGCACCTAAGCTGCCTATGCACATCCAGGATATGATGTATGCTCCCATATTCTTAGTTCTTCTTATTCTCCCATATTTTTAGGTTCTGAAAAGAACACAGAGAGGTTAATAGACTGATTAAGAATAAATTCTGAGATCATGTTCAGCATGAAGGAAAGACTCATATATAATATAACTCTATCCCTTTGGAAAATTATCTCAGAGCAATAAGCAAAACAGTTTTCCATGTTAAGAACTTGAGATTAGTGAGAAATGTAGGTTAAAAAGGTGGTTAGGTCAATTTATTGAGAGCATTTATTTATTTATTTATCTTTGTTGACCAGGAAAAGTCCAACTCAGTAAAACCCATTTTCAGAGGAGGCCATGGGGAGAAAATCTCTACACTTAAACTGCACATGATGTGCATTTATAATTGCAGGATAAAACATCTATACATGAGCTTATTTACATGATTTTATATATTTTTAAATATTTCTTACATGAACATAATATTTTAACACTAAAACAGGAGAGAGATTAAACCAGCACGAGAACGGAGAAAAGAGATTTTTGCCGATAGGGATGACCGTGGTCAGGGATACAGATAATAGGCAAGAGCTGGCTAGAATTTATTGGAGAAAATTGGCAAAGGAACCAAGGTGTTGGGAGTAAATAACTAGAAAGGAAAAGGTAATAGAATGGGAAGAGGCCAAGAATTTATTTGGACTGCAGGTTTGAGATTGCCTTAGCTAACAAGGATTGATATCAGAGTATAGGCAAAGATAAATAAATAGGGGGCTCTTAAATGAAAGACCAGCACTGGTAGTGTTTTTAATAAAGTCCAGAACAGAAGCTGTCATTAAAAAAAATGAATAATTAGTAAAGCCTATAAAATATTGCATGATAATTATAAGAATCAATTAGAGGAGCTTAGAAAGGATTGGGAAAAGAGACTGGATAAGCAATTCACAAAGAGACAATGGGGGGATATAAGCATGTCTCCCAGATATGCAACAAAGTCTAGAAGATTTAGGATCTTTGCCCGAAAGTGTTTACATAGGTATTTTTATACCCCAATTAGACTCCAAAGAATTTTTCCTCTGGTGGATAGTAAATGCTGGAGGTGTGACAGGCAAGAAAGAGGTAGCTGGGAACATATTTTTTGGTGGCGTCATGAGCTGGTGGACTTTTGGGATTCCCTGCAGACTGCTGTGTCAGAGATGCTGGATGAGCACATTGGACTGATTGAGAAGATGATTTTTGAGTTATGCTACAGAATTGGAAGTGCCTAGACTTAGTAAAGCCTTGCTGAGTCTAATTATGGTGACTGCCAAAAAAAGCAATTACTAAAAACTGGAAATCAAATTCTAGATCAGCTTTACTAGAAGTAGTGAATATAGTACACAGATAAAACAACTGGAACTGGAATCTTTAGGAAAGGGAAGGAGCAAACTACATAGGAAAAAATGGGAATTGTGGGAACAATATATGCAGAGCAGGAATGAGGTTTAAGAAGCAGGATTTTAATGAGCTATAAAATGCTTAACTGACAATGACTGGATGGTTTATAAGTGATGTATAATGTTTACAACTGCAGTTGTTTCAGTGGTGTCTGTGATGTATACTGTTTGCAACTAAAGGGATATCATTTTGTATGTTTCTCATTTATGTAAATGTAAGATCACCTTTGTCATATGTGTAAATTTAATAAAGATGTTTGGGAAAAAAATAACAATGAATGTATTTATAACATATTGGCTGCAGGGAAAATATCAAACTGGGATGTTTCCAAGTTTAGTAATAACTTGCAGGCAGGCAAGTAGAATGTAGCTTAAAAATAGTAAGAGCTACATTAGACATAATTTAGGTCCCACAAAGGAGGAATTTGCTTGCAGGGGGGACTCATAAGCAATAAACCTTTCATGAACTGTTTTATCAAAAGAGAAAAAGAAGAAAAAGGAAGGATCCTTTGACACTGAAGCAAAAATGGCAGTTAAACTCACCTTAATGGATACATACAAGAAGCCATCCTGAAGTAAATAAAACAAACATTTCAAGCCCAGAGGGATACTCACTACAGCTGAGTGCACCTTCAGGCATTTCTGTAGTTACCTCCTACTGCACTTATAGGTGTCAAATATTGCTTGTTCATATTTGCATTAATAATTCCAAAACCATGCTACATACAAGGTATCAGAATTTTTTATCTTGAAGCATACATGATGGCAAACACAACTGTCTTGACATTTGACCTCTGTCAATAAGTATTTGTTAGAAATGTAAAGTGATAACTTCATTTTTTAAAGGCTCTATCCACACCCATAGGGAATTAAAGATACACACTTAAAAGAGCTGTGCTAGAGGGAATGAGTTAACTTCAATGGACCCTCTGCTTCCGTTTAGACACTACTTAGAAAACCTCATCCATTTGTAAATATAAGATTTTCTCATAGCACATTTTCTGGCATTCTTTAACACCTGCTGCATATCCTTATTAAACAAGTGGCTACATGAAGTTGAGATTGAATCATCCAGGCTGTTTGTGCTCTAGTTTCCCCTGAGACTGTCTGAGCAGATCTAGCATATGATAATGTCTGTGGTAATTGCACTTGGCAAATACCATTAACAGTGGTTGGGCCATGAGGTCACCACAATGATATTTGGCATTTCTCTTTGAATTTTCAGAAGTACATTGTGAATAAGTGGAATGGGGAAATGCATATGGGAATGAGACTACATCTCTCCTACAAGCATGGCTGCAAGGATGTCTGGAATAAAATATCTCCAGCTGTATGTTTTGAAAGGATGTGAACAGATCAGTTTGCGGCACTTCCCACATCAGGACTAGATCCTGGAACACCACTGCGTTGAGCTTCACTTGTTCAGGTCTGCACAGGATCTTATTAATCTGTCTGTCACAGTCTTTTGCTCTGATGGATTGTGTGATGCCTGGAGAGTTAAAAGAATATTGAAGCCTGCTCCTAGGTCATCATTGCCAAACTGTACAGAGGATCAGACCTCATACCCCCATGTTTGTTTTGATATCGCATCTCTGTGGTGTTGACCATAACCAGTAGAAGAGGACCTGGAGTTCAAAGGTGGTGAAGGACTTTCAAGGTGTGAATCATTGCCAACATCTCCATGATATTGATAGGCTTCCATTCACTCTTGGGACCCCAAGTGGTTTGCACTTGCATCCACACTGGCACAGCTCCCCAAGCAAAGTTGGACAAGTCTGGCTGGTCCAATTATACTGGCACCAGAGCAGAGAAAGGAGACGCTGGATTGATACTCAATGGATCTCTCTACCACTATAACTCTCCCCGATGAAAGGCAGCACCAGCAACTGGGATGTAAGGGAATGGAGATGCTAGGTCCAACAACTGTAGGCATACCGCTGAATTTTTCTCATATGAAGATGGGCCAGTGGTATCATGAAAGCGATGGATACCATCAGTCCAATAATTTTTTGTCATTCTCTCATTGAGATGACATTCCTCTTTGAGAATTCCAGAAACACTGTCTGGTACAAGAGGACCTTGTCTTTACACAGAAAGGCCATTCACTTGCTGTAGTTTATCAAGCATCCCAGAAAGACAAGTCTTTCAAGAGTATCAGACACGACTTTCAAGGGTTCATCTTGAAGCCTAGATGGGAAATTAAGATCAAGACCTTTGTTAGTGATTCCGAACACCTATATGCTGCCTCTACACAGACCATCAAGTCATCCAAGTATAGAAAGATGTGAATGCCCAAAGTCTGACAGTTGACCTCTACTGGAGCAAGGCATTCAGTGAACACTGACAATGCAGTGGATATCCCAAAGGACAACGCAGAACCAGACAGAACAAATATCAGATATCTGCTAAAGGATATGACTATAGGCATTCTACAAGTCCAGGGTCACCATGAATCAATTCTTCAAAAACAGAGGAAGTACTGTCTGCAGGTTGTGGAGCATCTTGAACTTGGGAGCCTTGACAAATACATTCAGAAAAGAGAGGTCGAGCACTGGCCTCCACGATTGATCTTTTTTGGAAAGCAAGAAAGTTCTGGAATAGAAACTTCTCATACATTCTGAGGGAGGGACTAGTTCTATGACCCCCAGGTCCAGTATTTTCTGGAGAATAGGAGAAAATAGTGGATGAGTGGGACCTTCCTCCCTAAATGGCGGTGGATGGTCTTCCACTGCCATTTGTAACCCATGCCAACAAAGTTTAGCACCCATTTGCTGGAATCCACTGATGGCCAGGCCATCGTGTTGAGAGCTAACTTGAGAGACGAGGCACCGGACAAAGGACTTGATGAAGGCAGGTGTTACAATTCTGCATAGTCATAGGTTGGAAGGGGAAATATCCTTTTTTAAGAAAGGATCCCTTCTTGTTTGGCATGTTGGAGTTGTCTTGATGTTTTCTTTTATTGCCTTGGTTCTTGTTTAGCTGGGGTTTCTGATTGTAAAGGCACCAAACATTATCTTGCTTAAAGGAGGAGAACTTGGGAATATGGAAATTTTTTAACACTCTGCATCATTTTATCTCTGTCATCTAAAGTGTTTAAGGATCTGATAACCTGCTGTACCAAACACACAATTAGATTCAAGAGGAACATTCAGAATCTCATTTTTTAACTCATCAGAAAAATCCTGATAGTGCAGCCAATCATACATCCTAATCAGCACTGACAATGCTGCACTTCTAGCAATAGTATCAGTCCTCTCCAATACCCTTTTTAAGGCATGTATTGGCACAAGAGAATCATTGGAGACAATATATTTAGCATAGACCTTTTGCTCTGCAGGAAACGATGCAGCACACTTGTCTAAACTCTACATGCATCTCAACACAAACTTCCGCATAAAACACTGGTAATTAAACTCTTTAAAAGTTACTGTGCTGCACTGAGCCAGCTTTGCCTGAGAATCAAGACACTTGCCTCGTTTATCTTGCAGGACTGGGTTAGAAAAAGACATGACCTTCTTATTAGAAAATGTCACTGGGCACATCACTGGGCACACCAAAGCAAGGTTTACAGACAAAGGAGCTTTGAAGCCTGGCAAGGGTGAGCAAACCCTAAATGTATTAAACATTTTCTTATGTAAAGCCTCAAAAACGAGCGAGGAACTACAAACTTTCATGAAGATATCCTCCAACACTGGGATTAATGGAGGAAAGAGTTAAAGTCTGGGGCTTCATCCTCTAAGAGATCATAAACCCAGTTAATCTCAGGGGCATCAAGAGATAGCACCTAGATAAATACATATCTAAATCTGGTTAACATCTGGGAAAAATATGGAGATACCCCACGGGTCTAGTGAAAGATTCAGCACTACACAGGGACTCGATTGCTCAGTTTGACAAACATGGATGTGAATACATGAAGCTTTTAATCAAACACAATTCTAAATTAATAGACCAATTGTCTGTGGAAATAAACATGCTTAACAACCTGATCACTCACAACTTGAGCTATCAATGTTATAAATACGAGTATTTGAAGATTTTTGCTACCATAGACAAACAGTTACAGCAATTAAAAAACAAGAAAATGAAGAAATTAGATAGGGACAGGTTGGGATATGCTAACAGCACAGCTTAACCTAACCCACCCATATCCCAGGTTTGAGGTAAGAAGATCTTTCAATGGCAACCTCATAATTACCAATATAATAAGGCCAACAACAATGCTAATAGCATACAACATACTGTATATGAAGAACCAGAGGACATAGGGCAGTCATTTGCTGATAACCCTTTAGAATCCCCCCCTCCCCACTAAGGCAATCCAAGTGAATAAAGGAGAGAAACAGAAGAAACCAATGGCAAGAATGAAATCTACCCCACCCCCCAAAGAGAAACCAATGGAAAGGCAACAACTGGACCCAAACCACTTTTCATGGCCAATCCAGATGACAAAATTAAAAAACTTGAACACAACACCAGCCTTGCAAACGTTGGATAGATTCACCAATGATAATGAGCACTTTAATGGAAATCTTTGCAACATAATAACAAAAAAGATGTAACAAACTGCAGCAACGAAACAAAGACTCCGTTTAGGAAAATGTAAAACAAATGTCAATAATAAATCCAAACTGGAGTCACCACATGGAAAAGCCAAGTAAAAAATTGTCTTTTATTGTTCCATAAAAACACACCTGAAGAAGCGTAGTATACCTACGTGAAAGCGCTTGTGTTTTTATGGAACAATAAAAGACGATTTTTTACTTGGCTTTTCCATGTGGTGACTCCAGTTTGGATTTATTATTAACATAATAACAAAGCATGAAGATGACTTTAAAGTACATAATTTTTCTTATTGTGTCTTAGACCAGCATTTTGTGTATTTTCTTTGTAAAGGTATGTAATTTATACCATCTAAAAAAACAAATGTCGTAATGGATTTAAAATAATATATTAGGAAGCCGAATTTTAACATAATTTTTAATGATTTAACAGATGTCATGTCCAGTCTAATGGTATCTAATTTTTTAACCCCCCCCCGACTTGTTTTACAATTATTCAAAACATTTTTGTGAACTAGACTTGAGAAGCATGCTCCATAACATTACAACAAATAAAAGTAATATTACTAATGAAGAAATAGAATGTTTAGAACATCTCAAATACAGACATTAGAATTTTGAAACTGGATAAGGGGGTGGTATGGTAATGATGGACAAAGGTGCCACGGTGGTGCAGTGGCTAGCGTTGTTGCCTCACAGCAAGAGGTTCTCCCGTTCAATTCTCAGTGGGAGCACCTTCTGTGTGGAGTCTGCATGTCCTCCCCATGGTCAAGTGACGTTAAAGACATGCGGATAGGTGCGTGTGTGAATGGGTGTGCCTTTTTTGAAGGTTGGGTGTCAGGCTGGCAACTCGGCACTGTAAAAATCCACTGCCAATCATTAGCAGACCGGAGTTCCGCTGTGGCGACCCCTAACCGGGAAAAGTCGAAAGACATTACTTTTTACTATGGTAATGATGGACAAAGCAGATTGCAATAACAGGATGTTTCAAATCTTAAGTGAAGATGAACCAGTTTCTAGAAATAAACTCAATAGAGCTTACAACAAAGTCAGAATGCAATTAAATGATTTGTTCATAGAACAGAGGATTAACTTAGATAAGTTTAACTACATAAATATGGTTACCTAGACTATACTAACAATTTTTGGGGTAGCGAAAATTTGTAAACAATTAGACAATCCACCAATGTGCCCTGTTGTAGATGCAAGGTGCTCGAATGCATGTGCTAAGTTTTTGGATGTCGCACTCAAGAAGCTTCTGTTAGGGGAGAAACAAGTATGTAGGGATTCTTGGGATTTTTTAATTAAGTAAACAATTTAGAATTTAATGAAACAGACATTTTCATTACAGTGGAAGTTAAGGAATTGTACACTGTTATACCCCATGATACAGGTATGCAGTGGTTTAGGGAATATTTATTTCACAAATGGGGTGGAGCATGAGAAAATAAACCTCTACCAGGAATTATTAGAAATAGTACTCAAAAACAACCTTATACTATTTGAAGGACACTATTATTTGCAAAAGAAGGGAGTTGCAATGGGCTCATCCTGTGGCTCATTATTTGCTAACAATGTTATAGTAAATTGGAAAAATCAATGCCTGCTAAATGGTGAATTTAAGAATTCCTGTAAACTTTATGTAAGATACCTGGATGACATCTTTTGGCTTGGAAGGAAAGTAAGGAGAACATAACACTCTTCTTAGATTATGTCAACAACAGTACTGACTCAAATAGGAGAAGAAAATATTACACATTCAGATGTATTACTATTGAAGGATAATATCAACAGAACATATATCTCTCAAATATATATAAAACGTGCATAGTCTTACACTTCACTAGCGCATACCCTACAACAAAAAAAAAGAGCTGCAGTGAAAGGTCAATTTATCAGGGCAGCCAAAATGATTACTAGAGATACACACTTTATTGAAGAATTTAACCTGTTGAAAAAGATGTTTGAAAAAAGAGGCTACCCAACATCACTGATTAATAAGTTGATGTACGAAGTAATTAACAAAAGAGATAATAACTACTTTGTACCTATAGTAAGACGTGTGAATGGGCGTGCCTTCGCTGAAGGTTGGGCGTCGGGCTGGCTGTAAAAGGAAAAACTTCAAAGATCAATACACGTTAGGTTCAAGTAAGGCAGCCTTTATTACTTGCAGCAAAGAGACAAAGCATGTAGGTTCAAGGTTTGTCTGACTTTCTGGTGGTCAGTATGTTATTCTTATACAGTACTCTTCATGTCACATAGAAAATGTTACTAATCTACTGCTGAAGTTGTTGGACACATCTTTCTGTATGTTACACAGAAAATGTTACCAGGCTTATTGCTGACATGGTCAGATTATTGTCTTGCAAAAACATTTGAGAAAAGCAACCTGGCCTTGGGCTTATTTTAGCCCACTATGTCTCTTCAATTTATCCATTGTACAGTTCTAATACATGCGATACATTTTGTCTAGATTCAAGGTACATTTCTAGCTTTGGTACAGGTAGTGCTGACTATGGTTTAAGCTTTCAAACATCTATTGTTTTCTTTATCAAGACTTCTAGCAGCTGCACATATTTTCATTGCATAAGCAGAATAAAGTGTATTTTATTAAGTTTCTAATAGCTGTGCAGATTCATGCAGTATGAACAGAATAAATGTATTAACCCTTTTAAGCCTTTAATGTACTAAACTTGCACATTGCTATTATGCATATTCCTAACATTTCCCCCCTTTTAATACATTTATTCTACTTTCAAAACAAGCATAAACAGGTTTTTTTTCTTCCCTTAACCTCTTCCTACTCAGGATTTGCAGTTAAGAGAGTCATTTACTTTAAACCCATGAAAGCATTTTCAGTTTTTCAGTAACTCTTCAAGTTCGGCATCTTGATATAAGGTTTCTGAAACTGAAATGTCTACAAAATTTTTGATTAGTCCTTTTATGCAGGGGATGCAGCAGCACCCACACACCATCAGTACAGCTATCCCTACACAGATGGCAATCAGAATGTTCATCAGGATACTGCCCCACCCCCCCAAACAATTTCTGGAAAAAGTCCGTCAATGGATTTGGTCCTGGTTTGGTCATGGTCGACACCTGCTGGATTACCTCAAGATGGTTGTATATCTCGTGTTTGTGGTCAGGAATATACAAACAGCACTCCTCCTGGATTAAAGCGCATGTACCTCCTCTCGCCGCTAGGGTGAAGTCAAGAGCCATGCGATTTTGAAGTACCACTGTTCTCATGGCAGTCAGTTCATCGGTTACCAATTCTAGGGCAGAAAAGGTTGCATTACTCATTATTTCGAGAAGCTTAGACAATTTTCTCAATTCCCAGATTGATTGTGTTGCTCCATATGCTGGTAATACGCCTGCCCATGATATGGCAGTATCACTCAGATCCATGTGTGATAGTCCTTTGTTATTTCCAGGGCCTAAGTCATGATGGTATTTCCAGGGTGCATTGATTTGTCCTACTGGATTGACAGGCTTCTTGATTTCTTGGACATTCCGAATCTTCCCTTGAAGTAAAACTGTTGTATGTCGTATGGCCGGAACCAGGTATCCCAAAAAACAATTGCCAGAGCAATTCTTGGGTAGCCATTTATATGCTTTTCTTCCACATATAAAGTAACAATCTTCCACTTTAGTAGTAACTTTACTATACCCTTGCTCTGCATGAAACATTTTTCTGTTGATTATAGACAGTTGTTTGTAGAGATCAGCATTAAGTTTTACTTCTTCAATTGTCCTATGCATCAGTTTAACAAATGAATTATAGCTCATATTGCAATAGAATCTGATGTTATTGGATTTAGTGTAGCATCTATAGGGAACAGTTACATTGCAATAGCTACAACCCACCTTGACTGTATCATTCTTATAAAAACACACAGTTCCTTTCTGTCGAATAGACAAGTGCAATTCTACCTTATCTTTTGATATGACATCTGATGTATCATGAATTAAGTTTTCCCAGGTCTTGTTAGCCCCTATGGGAACTGCAGTTAACAGTAACCCCCCATATACTGTTGGTAAAGCCGGGCAAATCCAGCAATTCGAAACATTGAAGGTTTCAGCATACACATATTTAATTGCCTGGTAAGTATTAAAGTTCGGGTGCCACTCTGCACACTTATTTAGTTCTACTTGCATGGCTGAGCAAAGAAATGGCCACAATAAAAAAATTATTGTCACCAGTACAGTCAACAGGATTGTCATGTAATATTTTTGTGGAAACGGTTGTTTTGCATTTCTGTTTTCTCCGGTTCTTCCAAGTAGGTGTATTTGGATCTTACTAGATTCCGTCATCTTATTTTGGACATGTGATCTTACTCTCTGCCCTAATAGGACCTTCAGCACCGATGGTTTCTTCACTGAGTTTGAGACGGATCAGTCCTATTGATCTGACCCCCCTTTGTAGCCAGACTTTGTGCTAAGGGTCCCGATGGAGAGGCAAGATCTTTGTCCAATTCAAAGTTCTTTACCAGCTTGCAATGCATCAGGTGTATCCACGAAGCACGTTCTGCTATTTTGACTGCAGTAGGTGTCGAAACAAGTACCTGGTAGGGAATTTCCCACCTTGGCGATGCCCAGTTCTTTCGCTTCACGATTTTAATCCATACCCAGTCTCCTGGCGTCAGTGCCACTTCCAATGTTTCAGTTTGTTTTTTATCTGAAACAGAATTTGACTGCAACAGATGTTTAGAACACAATAGTGTAAAATCGGCTTCCTGGTCTGATGACATGAGAAGTTTCCACTGGGTTGCATAATAAGCTCTTCCAAACAGTTTTTCAAAAGGAGTCAATCCTTTTGCTGTAGGGACAGTTCTCATGCTCAACAGTGCCAGGGGTAAACAGTACAACAAAGTTTTTCCTGTCTCAGCCATTAATTTTCTCAATTTGCTTTTTAATATACCATTATGCCTTTCAACCAGCCCTGCAGACTGTGGATGGTATACACAATGACTTTTTTAAAGAAATACCAAAATGCTTACTTAACTGCTGTATGGTTTGATTTACAAAATGTGTTCCACTGTCACTGTAGATTCTTTTCGGAATGCCAAACCTAGGAATAATTTCCTTGACAAGTACTTTTGCAACTGTAGCTGCATCCAGATTTTTGGTTGGAAATGCTTCCACCCACCTGGAAAACATATCTATAATGACAAGACAATACTTTTTATTTTCACATTTGTTCAATTCTATGAAATCCATACAGATAGTGTGAAACGGATATGGTGGTGTGGGGAAACTCCCTTGCTTGGGCTTTATCTCCACCTGTGCATGATGTTTGTTACAAATCTGACACATCAATCAAAATTTTTTAGAGTAGTTTGTAAATCCATACGTTGTGAACACTTGGTTCACCAGCTGTACCATCCCCCCTGTTGAGACATGGCATTGCCCATGGCTCAACAATGCTGCATAGCAAAACAAATTAGAGGGTAGTATCGTTTTTTTTTTCTTTAGAGATGTACAGCCCCTTTTCGAGGATCGCTCCTCGTTTTATCCATCGCTGTTTTTCAGCTTGCGTAGTGAGTGTCTGCATTGTTTTTAACATGTCTAGATCTAAGGTTTCAGATGGTTGCAATTCCTTATTTAAAAGAAATACTTCTGTGGCCGCTTGTTTTACAGCTGTATCAGCTCTCGCATTACCTTTCGAAATCCTATTCTGTTGCTTGGTGTGAGCTGTACATTTGCAAATGGCCACTTTCTGAGGTAACTGAATAGATTCTAAAAGATCTAAAATAAACTGTGCATGATTTATAGGTTTGCCAGTAGATGTTATCATTCCCTGGGTTTTCCACTGATGTGCAAATACATGTACAGTGGAAAAAGCGTACTGGCTGTCAGTAAAAATGTTTACACATTTACCCTTTGCTAGGGTACATGCACATGCCAGGGCAATCAATTCTGCTGCCTGTGCAGATAAATAGTGTGGTAAATATTTTTCTTCTACAATCTCAGTATCAGAGACTACTGCATATCCTACTAGGTTTTTTTCCTGCAGGACCCCTTTTGCATGAGCCATCCACGTAATATGTCACCTCAGCATTGTCCAAGGGGACGTCCGTGAGAACTTTTCTTGGTAGGGTCTTTTGCTCAATTACCTGTAGGCAGCGGTGGGGTGTGCCATCTGCAGGGGTTGGGAGCAGCATAGAAGGGTTCAAAGTTGTACATCATTCAATTGTCATATGAGGTTGGCTCAACAATATAGTCATGCAGGAAAGATGCCTAGCAGGGGAGAGATATGCCACTTTTTCTTGCAGTAAAATGATCGCGACTGCATGGGGCACTCTCAAAGTGAGAGGGTGGAACAAGACTACTGAGGCCATTGCAGCTGCAACTACTGATTGATACATTTTGTCTAGATTCAAGGTACATTTCTAGCTTTGGTACAAGTAGTGCTGACTATGGTTTAAGCTTTCAAACATCTATTGTTTTCTTTATCAAGACTTCTAGCAGCTGCACATTTTCTCATGGCATAAGCAGAAATAGAATGTCTCTTATTAAGTTTCCGGTAGCTGCACATATTTTCATTGCATAAGCAGAATAAAGTGTATTTTATTAAGTTTCTAACAGCTGTGCAGATTCATGCAGTATGAACAGAATAAATGTATTAACCCTTTTAAGCTTTTAATGTACTAAGCATGCACATTGCTATTATGCATTTTCCTAACACTGGCAACTTAAAAAAATCTACTGCCAATCATTAGCAGACCGGAGTTCCGCTGTGGTGACCCCTAACCGTGAAAAGCTGAAAAGACAAACAACAACCTATAGTGTCCAAGAAGAATGAAAATTTGGAGACCATTACAGATTGTCATAGTAATTATAAGAATCAATATAATCATACATACAGAAATTCTTCTATTACCGCCTTCAATTTGGAAAGTAATACTATAAAATGGGTTCTAGAAAAGAACTAGGATAATAATGAGGAAAGCCAAAGAGGTCAATGATAAAATGGGGGAAAAACCTATCATAGTTTATAGGAAGGGCATTAGGCTAAAAAACATTTTGGAAACAGAAAGTTTACCCCGGGGATCATTTCAGAGGCTCTGCTGGACAGAGGCACAAGGAACTAATCTAAGAGGGTGGCGAAAGCCAACACATTCTGGCTAGGCTTATAAATGGCTTTGGGCAGATAGCTTAGTACCTACCTATGAACCTATGAAAAAAACATTAGTGAACACTAATAGAACTGGGAATGACCGACCGATGAAAAAATGGCACTATAGCTACTGTAAATACATAAAAACAGGTTAACAATTTGATTTAAAGGTTTGAACATATAACCTACAGGGTAAATACAACTGTTTAAGTAAAGAGGTAATATACATTGCTCGTTTGTTAACCATGTGCAGGTTTTTATATTGGAAAAACTGAGTACATGCTGAAAGGGGAGATTTATGAGCATATCTATGAGATCAAAAAGGAAAGACAGCTAATGCTCTATTTATGCACATACTGTGTCATCCTAGGTATGAATTTAGGTTTTTAATCTTGGAAAGGGTGGCTCTGAACATCAGAGGGAACCCTGACCACTGTTACTTGAGAAAAGGGAATTGTATTGGCAATTATTCTTAAATTCGAATAGTTGGCAGGGTCTAAAGGAATATTGTTCCATAACCTGTCTCTTTAAACTAAAAGAATTATGCAGATAGAATAACTTATAGTATACATTTTAGCACATTTCCTATTTTATTGTGTAGTAGTGAAATTAAATTCAACAAATTTATTTTAAAAATTTTGTAATGTTAAAGTGAATTTTGTAGGATGTATGCAGTTATTTTTAAACCTATATGTTTATCAAAATGGCAATACGTTTTGAAAGGTTTTGGTTACTTTAAATACGAGAAGAAAAAGTTGTATCATGTGACTCTGGGAGGGCTTTTTAAATTACTGTAATTGAGATGAATGTTATCTGATGAAGTCTTGTAGGTCAGAGGACGAAAACCCTTACCTTGATTAAAGTTTTTTTGCAGCAGTATTCAAAGTGGTTTTGGTGTTCTTCTGTTGTCTGATTCCATACTTTGTCTTTCTCCATGAATATTACTTTGTAATCTCAGGGGCATCCAGAGATAGCTCCTAGATGAATACATCTCTAAATCTAGTTAGCATCTGTGAAAAAGAATGCCTCTGTTTGGATACCTATACCTGTTTGTCATCAAAGGAACCCAATGGATCTGACTCAGACAGGTCAGAATCCTCAGAGACAGAATCTCCATCAAAAGGAGGTTCTTTAGTAGACTAATCTACATTGGAAGCACTGTCATTACTCATAAGCTAGGTATGCATCCCATAGTCAACTACTTGAACAATGGATTAGGCCGCAGCTATTATCTCAGCTGAAAAAGCAGTCAGAGACTGCTATCCCCTACATGGTGAGGTCTTCTGTCTGTTTTTGGCATACACTACACTAGTGGGAGAATCTCCTGGGGGAAAATTATCAATACTAGGAACAGATTCTGCACCCCTGACTTACTCTGCACCAGAAAAGTTTGGTTCTGCCATGCTGGAGCAGACAATGATACAGCCCTGGAGGATGTTTCTGACCCTCATGTTATGCACACTTGTGATAGTACTACTGCCCCAGGGGACCTGTAAGTAACAGAAATGAATGGTTCAATAGCCTACCCAAATCTAAGGATATTACAGAGTCAAAAGTCATAGGATGAGGCATATTTTTTTTTATTCTTTTATTTTTTCAGGTATAGACGGTGATGATGATGGTGGGGGTGTCTGAGTCCATCAAGTCAGGGGACAAGTAACTAGACAGTTTAATACCAAATTCTGGCTTCATGGTTGACCCAGCAAGAGGATGGACAAATCCCATTATCTTCCCTCTAAACAGCAATCTAAAGATTATTTCTGTATGGATACTATTCTGAACACTGAACTGAGAAAATGCTCACTGGTGTGCCCATTGCAACACCCGTTAATTGCAGAAACAGTTTCCCATCAAAAATAAAAACATTATGTGTTAAAACCACTTCTAGAAGAGCACATATTGTTTCAATCTCCCTCCCATGCATTTTTATCTCATTGTTTAAAAAAATCCATATTGCATTCACTCCATAGTCATTCGGAATCACAGTGAACAAGGACGTAATATCTAAAGTGGCCATAATATATTCATCCACATTGTTATCAATTTGCCACATATAGAGACTATTTAAGAAATCATTAGTATCCTTCAATACAGTACTACAAACTGCTATATAGTTCCCCAACACATTTTGAAGGTACTTTGAAATGGGTTCTGTTACCCACCCACCACCTGAGACAATAGGTCTCAGGGGTGGGTTAGTAACATTTTTATGAATTTTCAGATTACCATAAATTTGAGGTATTCTTGGACATGGAACGCTCAAATAATTGAATAATTCCAAACTTATGTCATTCACTAATTGCAGTTCATAAATTACCATATTCACCTCAGCAATAATACTCTGTATGTTAGTATATGGAATTTCTTTAAAAGTGCAAACATCATTCAAAATTTCGTAAACTTTTGTAAAATAAAACTCCTTTTCCATAACAACAGTTGCTCCCCCTTTGTCTGCTTGTTTAATCACTATAGTATCATTAAACGTTAATTCATTTAGACCTAAATATTCTGGATAAGTAATATTATATATTCTCTTATTTACTACATTCCCTTTATAATAAACACGTAAATCACGTTCAACAATATTCGAGAAAGCAGTCAGAATGGGACATAAAATAGGCATAAATATACTTGACTTCTTACATACTGGCACATAGGTATTATCATTTTTAAAAATAAGTTTAAGTGCAACATTTCGTAGAAACATCTTTAAGTCCAGTATTGCCTGTACTATATTATCTCTCATATTCGGAATAAATTTAAGCCCTTTACTCAAAAGTAAATGCTGGGCCTCCGTTAATTCAATATTAGATAAATTTAAAGTACCTCTAACAACTTTCTTTAGCGTCTGCTCACTTTGTTGTGTACCATTGGGCTGCTGTTCTTTCTCTTTCCATTCAAATTTGGATGTTGTTGCTGTTGCAATAAAAAAGAGTCCTTTTGCTGTATTTGTAAAGCAACCTTCTCCGGTTGCTTTAAAAGAAAGGGAGAAAACGAAGCGGTGAATTAGTTGAAGAAGTCTGGTCTACTTGACCAGTTGGATATTTTTGAACAACATGTAACAACGGTGGGTTCTGATCTTCATAAAAATAATTCTTTAGCGTCTATTTCTTCAACTAATTCACCGCTTGTACCTTTAAAAGATAAAGGAACTATTCCACAGCAATCAGCTGTTGACAATGAAACTGACATCAGAAAGAGTGACGATGTACGTCCTAAGGTGAGGACAAACATGGCGCCTGAGGCTACAGTTACGAGCAAGAGGGTGTCGCAAAAGGAAATAACTTTGTTTTCTCCCTTTCTTTTAAAGCAACCGGAGAATGATTTCTTAAATTGTCTCTATATGTGGCAAATTGATAACAATGTGGATGAATATATTATGGCCACTTTAGATATTACGTCCTTGTTCACTGTGATTCCGAATGACTATGGAGTGAATGCAATACGGAATTTTTTAAACAATGAGATAAAAATGCATGGGAGGGAGATTGAAACAATATGTGCTCTTCTAGAAGTGGTTTTAACACATAATGTTTTTATTTTTGATGGGAAACTGTTTCTGCAACTAACAGGTGTTGCAATGGGCACACCAGTGGCAAACACTTATGCCAACTTAGTGCTATATGAATGGGAGAAGGAGGTAATACTAAACAAACTCAATTATATGAATGAGAAAGTTGTCTTTTATAAAAGGTTTGTAGACGACTGTTTTTCATTGTGGAAAGGTTCCCATTCAGAGTTGGAATATTATTTGCAATACATGAATGAGTCAACAGACTTTCTAAGGTTTAAAATGACAGCATCTTGTGATAACATTAGTTTTCTAGATGTAACATTATTTAAGAGTAATAACAAATTGGAATCTAAAGTATATAAAAAAGATGTTGACTCACTGAGATACATAAGTAAGGATAGCATGCATGCACCCCATATATTTAGAGGAGTTCTTAAAGCACAATTTATTAGGCTAAGCAAGTTAAATACTGATGAGCTTAATTTTAATGAACAAACTGAAAGTATGGCGAAAGAGTTTGAAAGGAGTGGTTACCCAAAGCAACTTATTGATAAAGCATTATGTGAAGTAAAAAATGAGAGACAGACGAAATTTAAACCAATATTGCTAGGAGGTATAATGATGAGGAGAGACAATTTGTGTAATGATATAAAGTTAACTAGATATCTGACCACATATAATTTAAATACATGTAATGTAAGTGCTATGCTAGAAAAGAATTGGCCGATTCTATTAGCCATGCCTGAAATGAGATCCATAGTAGGTGATAAACCTAGTTTTTCATATAGAAATGCCGAAACTTTAAAACAGAAATTATGTTATAAAGACTTCCATACTAAGCCTAAGACTAATAAATTGATGGGAATAAGGAAATGTTACAACTGCTCTTGCTGTAATGATTTATTTGAAGGTGGTGATTTTTTTGAACATCCTACTAATGGAGAAATTATTAGAATGACCACGTTAACAACTTGTAATGAAGAAAGGGTGGTATATTTGGCTACATGTGTATCATGCTCTTCATTTTATATGGGCAAAACTATTAGAAAGCTTAAAGGGAGAATAACAGAACATAAATCAGAAATCAGGAGGAGAGTAGTAATGAATGCTTTAAGCTAACATATTATAGAAAAAGGTGAAAATCATGTATTTAAATTTAGAGCATTAGCTGTAGTAAATATTAGTCTAAGGAAGGGAGATATTAATAATTTCCTAGAACTGAAAGAGTTAGAATGGATTATTAGACTTCAGGCAGACGTCTCCCCTGGGTTAAATAATGCTGTTAGTCTGAAACCAATATTAGTTAAAAAACAAAGAGATAGGTTATAAATTTTATGGCTATACTTTTGTATATATTCTTTAGTTAATTATGTATGCAAATTTAGATGAGTATATCATATTGTTTCTATATAAAAATTCTTTTTATTATATTTATTGCATTTGTTGCATTTATACTGCAATTTTTATTGCATATTTTAGATATGAGTAAATTAATTATATATGTGTGTGTATATTATTATATTACACTTAGATGTATAGAGTCTGTTAGACCATTACTATGATAGTAAGACTTTTATATTTTGTTTTTAATATTTATAACACATAGGTTACACCTATAGTGCTGTTTCTTTAAGTTTCTTTGTGTGTTTGATTAGGGATGGGCTGAAGCATGTGATTTGATGATGTCTCCTATTTAAATGTAATAGTATTGTTGTAGTGTTATACTGATGAAGGGTGTAGACCCGAAAGCTTTATTCATTAAACTTTTTAAGGTGTGATATCTTTGAACATACAAAATGGAACCAAAATAGTTTAAAATTCTATAATTCTATTTAATAACCTCAAATAATCATAACTCAATGGGAAAAAAAACAATATCCTATCAAAACTTACAAATTAAGTTTTTAGTCAACAGGTCTTATTGTGCTAAAGTAAAAACAGAAGCATATTCAAAATTTCTAATCAGACAAAAAAAACAGTCAAAGCAGAATGCACTATTGAAGCACTGATAGAAAAGGTAGAAAGAGAAAATAAAACCAAAAAGGAGTTTCTTATATGAGCTTTGCAGCCAGTGTCACCCAGTTTGAAAGAAGCAATACCCAAGAGATATTGTTGTGCAATAAAACCTGTGTTTTAGATCACTAGAATTTGAAAGACTGTCTCTCGGATGTTAATATGTAAAAGAATAATCTGCTGATACTGTCTCTTCAGTTTTACAAGAAAAAACTGCAATTCACTGGATAAAACTGACAGCAGTTTATGCACTCACCCAATTTTAAAAGCCCTAATAAAAGTACTGCACTGCAAAAATATTAGTGAGACCATTCATCTTAAGGAAATGGCTATAAATAAATAAATACATAAGCAAGTGAGATCTCCATAGAAAGATGTCAATGATACATTACCACAATGTGAGAACAGAAGTAGCATAGCTGAAGACAATAAAATGTGTTCCAATGGTATATACTGGCAGATCTCTATTTTATTTAACTGAAGGAAATGTTTATAGAGTCGTACATAATTTGGGCACTACTTCAAAAAGTAAAACTGCCAAAAATGAATAAATAAAATGGAGGCAATCAACATAAGATACATATGTTAACATATGTTAATGTAAAATACAAAATGGAACTCCTCCTTCTATGGTTGATTGCTAATCCCTGGCCTTCAGTGAACTTTGCCTGAAAGGTCTTATCACCTTCTCTACAGGATAGCAAATCAGAGATGAAACCTCTTCCAGTTTTGTTGTGGACTACAGCAATTAGGGAGGTTATCAATGCATTCCTCAGGCTGTCTGCTGCAGTGATCTGGTATTTTTGAGGTTAGATATTGCTAAATTTGAATAAAAGATAAAAGACTACTTCAGCAAAATATTCAGTTAATCTACCAATGCAACAAGATTTCAAGATGTGTTTGCTGTTCTTTGGATTAAACACTGTCAACAAAAAGAGGAATGAAGAAACTGAATTATTTTAAATTAAGATTACTTCATAATCTTTTCTACTAGTGATTATGATTTCTAATGGAAATATATGTGTTTTTACTGCTTTTGTTTTAACTTGAAGTAGGGCAAGTGTAGCTACAGAACTTGTTTTACTGGCAGTTTGGTAAACCTCCTTTGCTGTATAGATCTTTATTCCTGTGACTTGAGATATTTGTAGATTCTATTTATCGCCATATTTTTCTTTTATTTATTACTTTTATGACTAAGTATTCTTGTCTGTTTTAAACTACACATATTGTATGTCACATTCCCTGATTTTTGCTGGAACCTGAATGCATGGCATAACATCTTGTTACCTCAGACTGTAGACTATTCTGGGGGGATATCAGTAGATCAGACCAGTGAAGCAAACTGTGAGATGCCATAGGTATAACTGCATAAGCCTAAAGAGCATAATTCTAACAGTTATCATGCAATGGAGATATTTCATAGTATTTTATAATCATGAAAAAATGCACTTCATGCTGTTATACAATTCTGATATCATAACACTGTATCTTTGAATGGAAGTTCATAATTTGGTTTTATATTTACAGTCAGATTCCAGTCTACATAGCTTTGTAATAGAGTAAGCTTATTTTTTCTTTATGTTATACACAACAGCCCCGGAAAGTAGTAGGAAGTAGTCTGCAGCTCTTCAAATCAATGTGATACAATGCTTTAGTCATTTTTTCACAAGCCAGGTGCAACCTGCTCTGCTTAGGTTCACTCTGCTCCCCTGCCCTATCCCCAATTCCCACCCATCCCCACTTCAATTACATTTATACTAATTGTAAACACACACCCCAACACTTCTACCAGTCACTTATATTTTCCACTTAACCTCATACTCTACCCCACCCCTAAACAAGTCATTCAACACAGCTGTCCCTACCCTCACACATACCACATTAACCCCACTAGCGTCTCTACTACTCCTATTAGCTGTTTTTAATATGGCACATTCCTATCCTACAATAATGTACCTCTTCTGCCTCACACTAACTTTCTCACTCCTAACACATTGCACAGCACTCAAAACTCACAAAATCAATGTAATCCATAAATCTAGCACATCTGACACAGTTTTTAAAAAAGCAAGCAAAAAGTTACTCTGACATTTCAGCTAACCTACTTCATTCAAACATCCTTCTAGTTACAGAATATAACATTTTGCAACCTTGCTTTAATCTTAAACTATTGCTCCTCTCAAAACCAAAATCAAATAAAAAAAATTAGAACCAAACATTAGTCCTCCCATTTCTTAGATTAACCTCAATGCAGTGACATCTACCCAAACCAAAGAATTACTTCAACTTCCCTTCCTTACAATACGTCCTCTTCTAACACTCTATTTCTAGGCACACTAATCCTAAGCAGCATCTGTAATAAACTAACAGACTTCCACATGTGGCTATCACAACATACTCCTGAAAGGCCACAGAAGTACCTCACAAAGAAGATTACTGGCCTCAAAAAATGCACTACACTGACCACCTCAAAAAAACTCCAGCTTTACTCCGTAGCATATCACCTACTTCAAGGTGATCTCTGCCTAACTTATAAAGCTATCTCACACACAGAGCTGTTGGACATGCTACACCTAAATAAACCCCAACCCCTCTGAGCTACATGCTCTAGGGACCTAAACCTTGTCACCACAATAAACAGAACATGCTGGAGGGATAGATTCCTGTCCCAGAGACTTCCCATACTCTGGAACAGGCTACCCATCTATGTCAAGCAAAGTTCTTCATTAGCACTCTTCAAGAAAAATCTTGATGAGTGGATGGGAAATAGGAAATACACCCCGGGGATCACTTCTGTGTGTCTGTTCGACAGTGGCACAGGAAAATAACTTTCTTGGGTGGCATAAGCCAGGGAACCTTGTTGGCTAGGCTTACGTAGACCCTTGGGCTGATAGCCTAGTACCTACCTATGAACCTATATACACGCAATAACAGAGACATGGCTAAAGCCAAATACACAAGACACCCAACTACTCCCTCTAGGATTCAATATAATAAAATCTGACAGAACTCTTGAAAAAGCAGAAGGGGTAGCTTTAATCTACCCCAGCTCATATATAATAGTACCCTACTCCAAGCCCATCCCAAAATTCAATAATGCTGAACTCCTTATAGCCTTCTTAAAACTCAATAAAATTAAGCAACTTTGTTGCACAGTTCTGTACATCCCCCTAGTCACAGTATTCCTGTACTAGAGGACATCCTGTCCTGGATGTCACAAAATGTATCCAATGAACTGATAATCATGGGTGAAGTCAGCATCAATTGGCAAAACTTAATCTCAGACTTCCGAGACAACAGTATAAATCTTCTTGGATAAACACAACTTATTTCAACTCTAACTAGAATTCTTAAAAGCAAGAACAAAGGATCAATTTTAGACTGGATCTTAGTTACTAATCTGAATAAGTATTCCAACTCTGGTACATTCACAGGCACACTAAGTGATCGTCTACATGCATATACTCGTAGGACAACCACCCAATCACCCAAAGGCCATAATTATAAAACCCCCTGTAACCTAATTAATACACTAAAATCTTTAAACTGGTCTATACTGAAAACACTACCCCTATACGACCTAATTAACTACTTCAACAAACTATTTCTGGACACCCTTAATAGCCTAGCTCCACTTCAAACAAAAATAACTAAAATCAATCATGCTCCCTGGCTACCAAAATACACACAAAAACTACTAGTAGACCGAGGCAAAGTTTGGAAGGATTAGTTTAAGAAAAGAAATTATATAAATCCACAAAACTACAGACTTCTACACAATCAGGCACAGAAATGTATAACTACTGATAAGAAATAATACCTTATACAACAACTAACCAACCACAAAATCAACCCCAAAAAATGTTGGTCTACTATCTCAGCATTTCTCACCCCAGGGTCCAAACAAAACCCTTCTCCATTCACACACAAATGTCCATCTCAAATTGCAGAATTGTTTCTCACTTTATAGAAAGTCTAGCTAGACTGATCAATGATCCTAACAAGCCCCATAGTCCCAACTCCACAAATAATCTCAGTGCTTCTCTCTTTCAAACATCCCTTAAACACATTGCCTTCTCTTCTTCCTCAAAACCTTTCTGCTACAGCCTCAAAACCTCCAAGTCTCTCACTGCATCCTGTATCTACTAGCTACATACATAACTCACTACATAAAATAAAACCCTGCTCTCTTTCTGCTGATAACCTTTCAGTTGAATACTTGAAAATTGCTGCTGATGATATTGCCTACCCAGTTAGCATTCTCATCAGTAGATCCATCATAGAATCCTGTGTCCCCTCCCTCTGGAAAAAATGAATCATAATTCCATTGCCTAAAGGAGGAAATTCTACTGAACTGTCCAACTTCTGCCCCATCACCATCCTGTCTTCTGTCTCTAAACTCTTAGAAAAATGTGTATATAAACAACAATTCCTTGAGCACCTTATCCATAATGAACTACTAACACCCACCCAACACGGCTTTAGACCAGATCATAATACAACAAACACATTAATATCCTTCATGGACATAGTTAACAAAGCAAGACACTCCAGCTAACTCATCTCAGCACTATTTTTTGATCTATCAAAAGCTTTCAATATTGTCTCACACCACAAACTCCTACAACACTCTTCCCTTTGCATCTCTCTCCTCCCTCTTTACAGTGTTTTTTTAGATACCTATCTGACCGGCAACAATGCATAAAATAGTAAGACTGTCTCTCTCAGTTTCTAACCAATAAAACAGGAGTTCCACAAGATTCCATCCTTGGACTGATCCTCTTCAATACCTTCATATATAATTTGCATACTGCCTCCTGTCAAAATTCCCTAATCGAATATGCCAACAACTCAACTCTCATCTCCTTTTTCAATAATATAGTACACATCAGATAAATAACCCAAACTGTTTATTCCTCCATCAAGTCCTGACTCAACAATGCACAACTATTACTCAACTCCAACAATACCAAACTCCTCCTTTCTACAACAAGGGCATTCTCAACTGACTTTTCGTGTCACAAATGATAATTTAATAAAGGTGTTTAAGAAAAAGAAGATATAAGATATTTTCATTAAATAACACAGAAATTGAAGTAGTCTCCTACACCAAGTTATTAGGAGTAACAATAGATAATAAACTTACCTTTGACCTTCACATATGTGACACTATCAAAAAGACACACCACAAACTATGCATGCTGTACCGGCACAAATATTTCATGGATACCGTCACCAAAACAACATTAGCCACAAGATACCTGCTACCCTCCTTGCTATATGGTGCTCCCATTTTAACCAGCCTTCAGAATGCACTAAAAACTAAGCTTGAATCCTGCTACAACAGAATTGCTACATTTGCAATAGGCGTATCACAGTATAAACACCAGTCTTCTGCTCTTATCCACCTTAATTTGCTAGAACTTCTATAACATCTAAACTACCTCCAACTAACTATTTCCCATAAAATTATCTAGAAACCTGTGGTCTATCCTGCCTTAAATACAATACTC
>NC_056736.1:330232203-330324703 GCF_019279795.1 Protopterus annectens
GGAGGAAACCGGAGCACCCGGAGGAAACCCATGCAACCACAGGGAGGACATGCAGACTCCGCACAGAAGGCACCCCAGCCGAGGATCGAACCAGAGAACCTCTTGCTGTGAGGTGGCAATGTTAACCACTGCACCACCGTGGCCGCCCCGGTAGCTCTCATACACAGTAAAAGAGCTTAATTGTAACGTGTTTCTCCAACAACATAAAGATGTCACAAACACTGGGGATGGGGGGGAGGCTTGAGGAATGGACATTTTACATATGACTGTATATACTGAAAGGAAAATATGATATCTATTATAATGTAAATATTGGTGAGTACTAGCTATTAATTTAGGGACGGTTTCAGTCACAGGGAGTATTAAAAATATCTATGGAAGTTTCACACATTTATAGAAAAACAGTATTTAGCTAGTCGCACCATCTTTTCCTAACTGAGCTAGAGAATTACTGTTCCTACTTACTGAATAGAGCAAGGCAAGATGATGTAGGTGAGTGGTCCTTGTTGTCAGATCCAAGGCATAATACAGAATGCTGCTGAGACTATGACTTCAGTCTCTTTTAATATTAAAACATTATTTCTGTACAGAATGACATCACATACATCTGGCCATCTGACTCTGTTTCCCACACTCATTATCATCTTCTTTCGGCTGTTCCTGTTACGGGTCACCACAGCGAATCATCTGTTTCCATTTCTTCCTGTCCTCTGCATCTTGCTCTGTCACACCAACCACCTGCATGTCCTCTCTCACCACATCCATAAACCTTATCTTAGGCCTTCCTCTTTTCCTGTTACCTGGTAGCTTCATCCTTAGCATCTTTTTCCCAATATACTCAGCATGCCTCCTCAGCACATGTCCAAACCAATGTAATCGTGCCTCTCTGGCTTTGTCTCCAAACCTTCCAACCTGGGCTGACCCACTAATATACTTATTCCTAATCCTGTCCACCCTCGTCACACCCAGTGCAAATCTTAACATCTTAAACTCTGCCACATCCAGCTCTAACTCCTGCCTTTTTGTCAATGCCACTGTCTCCAACCCATATAACATAGCTGGTCTCACTACCCCCTTGTAGACCTTCCCATTCACACTTACTGGTACTCGTCTGTCACAAATCACTCCTGACACTCTTCTCCACCCACTCCATCTTGCCTGTACTGTCTTCTTCACCTCTCTTCCACACTCACCGTTACTCTGAAGTATTGATCCTAAGTATTTAAAATCATCCACCTTCACCACCTCTACTCCTTGCATCCTCACCATTCCTCTATCCTCCCTCTCATTCACACACATATATTCTGTCTTAGTCCTGCTGACCTTCATTCCTCTTCTCTCTAGAGCATATCTCCATCTCTCCAGGGTCTCCTCCACCTGTTCCCTACTCTCACTACAGATCACAATGTCATCTGCAAACATCATAGTCCAGGGGGACTCCAGACTGATCTCATCTGTCAACCTGTCCATCACCATTGCAAATAAATAAGGGCTCAGAGCTGATCCTTGATGTAACCCCACTTCCATCTTAAATGCATCTGTCACTCCCACTGCAAACCTTACCACTGTCACACTACCCTTGTACATATCCTGTACCACTCTTACATACTTCTCTGACACTCCCGACTTCCTCATACAGTGCCACAACTCTTCTCTAGGCAACCTGTCATATGCTTTCTCTAAGTCTACAAAAACTCAATGCAACTCCTTCTGACCTTCTCTGTACTTCTCCATCAACACTCTCAGAGCAAACATCACATCTGTACTGCTCTTTCCCAGCATGAAACCATACTGCTGATCATTAATCATCACGTCCCTTCTTAACCTAGCTTCCTCTACTCTTTCCCATAACTTCATGCTGTGACTGATCAATTTAATCCCTCTGTAGTTACTACAGCTCTGCACATCACCCTTATTCTTAAAAATCGGTACCAAAACACGTTTTCTCCATTCCTCAGGCATCCTCTCACTTTCCAAGGTTTCAATAAACAATCTGGTTAAAAACTCCACTGCCATTTCACCTAAACACCTCCATGCTTCCACAGGTATGTCATCTGGACCAACAGCCTTTCCATTCTTCATCCTCTTCATAGCTATCCTTACTTCCTCCTTGCTCATACATTGTATTCACTGTCCCCACATCATCCAACCTTCTCTCCCTTTCATTCTCTTCATTCATCAACCCCTCAAAGTACTCTTCCAATCTCCTCAACACACTCTCCTCACTTGTGAATATGTTTCCCTCATTATCCTTTATCACCTTTACCTGCAGCACATCTTTCCTAGCTCGGTCCCTCTGTCTATCCAATCGGTACATGTCCTTTTCTCCCTCCTTAGTGTCCAACCTTTCATACAACTCTTCATATGCCTTATCCTTAGCCTTCACCACCTCTCTTTTTGCCATGCACCTCATCTCCTTATACTCCTGTCTACTTTCTTCATCTCTCTGACAATCCCACTTCTTCTTTGCCAATCTCTTTCTCTGTATACTCTCCTGTACTTCCTCATTCCACCACCATGTCTCCTTGTTGTCCTTCTTCTGTGCAGATGTCATGCCAAGCACCTTTCTAGCTCAGCTGTAGTTACCCAGCTATTTGGTAACTCTTCACTGCCACCCAGTGCCTGTCTTAACTCATCCCTAAACTCCACCTCACAATTACCCTTTTTCAAATTCAACCATTTGATCCTTGGTGCTGCCCTCATACTCCTCATCCTCTTCTTGATCACCAACGTCATCCTACAAACCACCATCCTATGCTGCCTAACTACACTTTCCCCGGTCTGTTTCCCACACTATCCCCCATCATCAGAAGCTACCAGGGTTTAGCCCCTATGTGCTGCAATATACACAGACAAACCTTTGCTCAGATGTGGTGCAGCTGCTGGAAGTCATGAAACCATAATACCATTTCATGCTTCCTACAGGATCTGCCAACTATTCTCTAGCACAGACATTTTGTCTCTGGGTCCTTTCAAAACTGTGGGATAACATCTTTATGGCTTAACCCTCAAAGTAATTTAATTTCAAGAATATTTTGCAAAGTCAGGTGGATTAAGACTAACCTCTTCACTTCCAGCATATGATATTACAATGTATACATTTAAACAGTTACAATAATGCATGTACATCTCTTTTCCTTCCAGCAGGACACACTGTTGATGCATTTTAACACAAGCAAACCTCACAAATACATGTTCAGTACAAGCTTCTGTACAAATCAGTTTGATATACAAATGGCATATAATTATTTATAATTAAGTGATACATTTTAACACAAGCAAACCTCACAAATACATGTTCAGTACAAGCTTCTGTACAAATCAGTTTGATATACAAATGGTATATAATTATTTACAAATTCCTGCTAGCTGTGCTAGCATGTGTTACAAATCCACTGCCCTTTTTCTCCTGGCATGACTGGCAGTACCTCCTATTATCACAACTACTTCAATATTATAATGCTTGCACAATCCCCCACTGCAAGTCTTGTCCCATTATTATGCCTTTCAGTATACAGGCCTTCTGCCATTAGTGTATCACACCCAGCAACAAGATGAGCAACTGTTTCAAATTATGTTTTGTAAAACATAAATTTGTCTGATTCTCTGACATGTTCAATGGGCTTTGTAGACCAACGTGTATGTAGTTCACTATCCCGGGCCACCAATATTAACCTTTTACTTTTGGTTTAAATTCACCTCTCCTTAACCATTCCTGCATTTGGTCCTGATCGACATGAGGTTGTAGCAGGAGTTTTCTGTTCTTGCACCTATATTTATGCATTTTTCACATTTCTTCTTGCCTTCTCATCTAACCTTTCACCTTATATTCTTTCTTTTGTTTTTGGCACATTCAGCTGCTGCCTGATTTTTATCTACTTCTGGTTTGATTTCCATTCCCGCTTGGCACAGATATGCTTCTGCTAAACTAAGCAGGGAAGTCATATTGGACTTGTTTGCTTCATGGTTTAAAACTTTCAGTATGTTTGAGTTTTGCGAGATCAGCAGATATGTATGTAGTCGTACAATTGCAGGTCTATACATGCAATCAATTTCGAGGAGGCCCATACCTCCTTCAGAACAGGGGATATATACTCTTGGCATAAACTAATTCTTATAAAACATTTAAGCATGAAACAATTTTCTTGTTTTCCTTTCCAACTGACCTAATACCTTTTGGAGCCAGTCAAGCACCCCAAAACTGTAAGTCAGAACAAGAAGGGCAAACTGGTTTATAACTTGGACTTTGTTCCTAGATATCACAGCTGTTTTCAGTATTAATTTTCATCTTCTAAAATATTCCTAAGTTTTATTCACATTTGTCCATGTTTTATTGTTGACTCATCATCATTTCCCAAATATTTATACACTCCCTCCTGCTCAAGTTATTTATATCACATTCCTATCCCAGACTGATATTACCTTGGTGCTGCAGCTTTCATACTTTAAAGGTTGCCTTTGCACATTTATCAAGATGAAATGTCAATCTTATATCATCTGAGAAAGTTTTGACAACATGCAGTTGTGCTTTCAGCTCCTCATCTGATGAACTATACAGTTTTAAATCATCTACAAAAAGAAGATGAAAAGTCTTTACACTTTGTTGTTTTCTGGGAGCCAAATTATAGTCATGCCCTAATCTGTTAAACAGACAGTTTAATGTGTTAAGGGCAAGACAAAAGATCAGCGGTGACAAAAGAGTCACCCTGGACTATTCCCCTTTGAATTTTTATCCATGGGTTAATAATTTGTTCTTTATCATGGTTTAGCTACAAAGTGGTTTACAACTGCTTCATGGTCACTGTAACGTAATCAGTCAGTGTAGGGTGAATCTGATGCATTTGTAAACACTCTTTTATCCGTGAATATGAGATGCTGTCAAATGCTTTTTTGTAGTCTATCCATGCCATATTTAGATTCTTCCCCTTTTTACAATTCTCCATCTTGACTTTATTTCACACATATGATCCTTTGCTCCATTTGACTTTATTTTGTTACCCTTTTGATCTGAGTTTTCTTCTAAATGACTATAAACTCTGTCAGCATCAATTCCAGTGTATAGTTTGTACATCATTGAAAGGCAATTTATTGGTGTATAGTTTTTAGGATCACGTGCAAGTTCACTCTTAAGAAGGAGTATCATTTTCCTTGTTGTTTACCAGGTTGACATCTGTTCAGGGTGCACATATAAACAGTTGTTATTCATGGCTAAATCTTCACGTAAAGATGTTAATACTTTTAGCCAGAAGTTAGGTACTACATCTAGGCCTGGGGTTTTCCATTTAGAAGCTTTTCGTAATTTTGTTTCAACTTTTCTGACCATTACTTCATCGCATTTCATATCCTGTACATTTACACTTCTTAGTCTTTCTTTTACTTCTTCGATCCATTGAGCATCTTTGCTATGTTCCACAGGATCTGCATAGATATTTCTCCAAAATGTGTCTAATTCATCTTTTTTTTATGGTGTTTCTATTCCTTTTGTCTTGTTTCCAATTCCACAGTATAAGGATTGGGATGATTAGGATTGTTTTATCAGTGCATTTGAGAGGATGTGTATTCAGCACCAAGTTGACCAGTGGCATTAAGTGAGTTTTTTAGCATATTTGCTCATAGGTAGTGTTTGGCATAGTGTTTAACATCTTTACCTCACCAATAGAAGGTAGAGGGTTTGATTCTGACCTGTTGTTATTGGTTAGGCTTGTAATAGTGTGCAGACTAATAGCCTATAATTTACTACTAAAGCAAGGTATGTAGTTTTTAAACTCATTAATGTTTATTTTGTTTTGTTTTATTTTGCTTTCCTTTATGGGGATGGTCTGACTGGGTCATACAAGACCCCTTCTCAGCAGAAGTCCTGGGAGAAATGTTGCAGATATTATGAAGAAACAATATTACACTATAAAAATTTTAAAGCAACATATGTACAGTACACAGAAGTGTGAAAGATGAAAGTATGTTAACAGACAGAAATAGTAGCTACAAAGAAGAGGTGCAGAAAAGAGGGGAAGTGCAGGATAAAAGAAGAAGGGTTAGATGGCAATGTCCGTAGTCTAATGGAAGAGGGTGTCTCTTAAAGTAGAAGGAAATATAATAAGTGAGAAATGTGTGGAGGTTGGAGAGGATAATGTTGTGGAGAGAATACTGAACAAGGCATGAAGGACAACTGATTGTGTGTGAATGTCAGCATATGTATGTTGAAGGAGTAGCAGAGGAGTATTGGTAGAGGGAACATTACAGCGAGAGGAGAGTGGAATTGTATTTATAGTACAAGAAAGGCAAGTAGTGTATTAGTGTGTGAAAGGTAAATTATAAGTCAAAACATTGTGTACTGGTCAGCAAAGTATTTATGGGTGAATGAATGTATGGCTGAGACATTCATTTTTTGGAGTGGAAGTAAGAGAGGAAAAAGAAAGGAAAAGCATCAGGAATTAGCTTGATGGTGTGGGACAGATACAGGGACAGGAATTTGGGAGATGGTTTCACAGGTTGTTCTTGAAAGAAATGGGGTATTGGGGGGGGGGGTTGATCTGTCTCAGTGTAGGAGGGCTCTCATTCAAGTGCCTACTAAATAAGGAAGAATATAAAGCATTCCACTGGCATTGTGAGCCTTACGTTGAGTCACCTAAGTGTCTGTTGTGATAGCATAACCATCTAGAGGGATTACCAGTTGAGTAAGGATGCCAGCAATGGGCATTTATCCTGACAATATAGGATAATGTGGGCATACTTAAGCTGAGTTTATCTTAAACATCCAATGGAGTTGTCTGAGTGCATTGCAGTGGTAAGTTGATGAGACATATTGAGGACAGCAGTGGCAAGTTTAATTTAATGGTAGCATTGTTCTAAGCTGTGTAGTTTGGTGGAGAGGAAGTTGTTGAATACCAGTGCTGTGTTAGGCTCAGAGAAGCTAAATATTCAGGACCCTTTGAAAATTTTAGAATCAGTACACTGGATCAAAACAGCTTACTGTAAAAGGTAAGCATAAACTAAATATACTGGCTAGGAAATAAACTATATATATGCTAAAGTTCTGTACTATATTACCCAATCGAGTAAACAGTGAATTAAAGTGGAGGTGCTTTTAAATTATGCCACTGTTAAGTAATTTTTGCTTGCTTGCTGTAAGCTCACTCCAGAGCTGTATAGCAAAAAAAGTTTAAAGAAAACAGGAGAAAGTCAGATGAAATTGACTGAGTATATTGCATAAATCAGTACTTATTTTCACAGATGGCTGATTGGATGTTAAG
This sequence comes from Protopterus annectens, assembly GCF_019279795.1. Classification (NCBI taxonomy): domain Eukaryota; kingdom Metazoa; phylum Chordata; order Ceratodontiformes; family Protopteridae; genus Protopterus; species Protopterus annectens. Next base: position 330,239,454 of record NC_056736.1, read on the forward strand.
GTCACCAAGGTCTCCATATCTGAAATTCTTGCAGATGTTTTGGTCAAGGAACAAGTCCTTAGCACTATACTCAAAAATATGAGAATTTGTGTAACATACCATGAGTACAACACCTCTGAGGTGATCAGAATGTGTAGCATACCAGGAGTACTACACCTATGAGGTGATCGGAATGTCTGGCATACCAGAAGTACACCACCTGTGAAGTGATCAGAATGTGAAGCATATCATGAGTACAACACCTCTGATATGATTGGAATGTTTAGCATAACACGAGCACAACACCTCTGAGGTTATTGGAATGTGTAGCATACCAGGAGTACAACACCTCTGAGGTGATTGGAATGTGTAGCATACCAGGAGTACAACACCTCTGAGGTTATTGGAATGTGTAGCATACCAGGAGTAGATTCATAGATTCATAGATTAGTACTAGGCTAGCTGCCGTTTTGGGCCATTTGAAGCCTAGCCAGTTACCCCATGTGAGAATCAAACCCTGCACCTTGTCTCTTTAAGGTAAACACCTTAACCATTATGTCATCCTCCCACCCTTAAACATTATACCAATGGAAAGAAGTCCAGGTGACTGGACCTTTTTCATAGCCAATCACCCCATGTGAGAATCAAACCCTGCACCTTGTGTTTCTAAGGTAAGCAACTTAACCATTACAGCAACCTACCACCCCCGGTGCCTTTCCTCTGCTGTGGCTCAGGTATTAAATCACTGCTACTGTTGAGCTTCACTGCCAAAGTAGTCACATTACCAGACCCAGATGAAGGTGTGGACTTTAGCTGGGTTTCTCCCTGCTCCAACTGCCTTCCCATGAGTTTCCCCTTCATGTCTGGCTGCATGCACACAAGTCACTGTACTGTGAAAGTCAATTCCTGTAGGGACATTAAGAGGAAAGTCCTCAAAACACAGCCACCTGCTTGTTACACTGCCCATCTTCCTAGTCTATGTAATCTATGGCCAAAGCACCTGAAAAGGTTTCCTTCCTGTGGTTGTTACTGGAGTGGACTGCACAGGCAAATAATGCACCTGTCTGATGACAGCAGGTTTGACTGTGGTTATGTCTGAGTCTGTGTCCTTTTTGGCAATGGCCTTCTTCCTTTCTACCAGGATAGGATAAAACTATTGTGATAGTTAGGTAAAGCTATTGTCTGTAAACAACCTACCACTGTTGTACTAGTATTGCTTTAAGCTTCCTTAGAATTTTATTCTCCCTAATGTCTTAGTGAAAAAAAGACTGTGCATTCCTAATCTAAATGTTGGGCATGTACTGAACCTGTGGCTTTTGCCTTGCCCTATGTAACCTGTTACAGGTGATCAGAATGTGTAGTATACCAGGAGTACAACACCTCTGAGGTTATCAGAATGTGTAGCATACCAGGAGTACAACACCTCTGAGGTGATCAGAAGGAAAGAGAATCTTTACCTAGCTAGCAGGTTGCCACTGCATGGAGGGAGAACCCAGTACTGCATCTTAATTTAAGAGGACCCCACAGGGGCACCCTAGGCCATCCCAACTGCTGCAAGTTTAAGGTATTCATCTCACAGATTGGCACCTGAAGGGTAGGTGCTTTTAATTTGAAAATGTACATTTTTTATGATTGCTATGAGATCATTTTTGATGAGCGTGAAGCATCCTTCTTGTTTTCCCTATCTAACCTTCCAACCCCTTTTGGGGCCAGTCAGTCACTCCAAAACAGTAAGTTAGGACAGGAAGACCAAATTGGTTTATAGCTTGAATTTTGATCCTAGATGTCAATGCTGTTTTCAGGATTAATTTATGCCTTCTAAAATATTCCTTACTGAGTTTTATTCAAATTTGTTCATGTTTTATTGTTCCTTCATCAGTTTCCAAATGTGTATACACTCCCCTTTGCTCAAGTTCTTTTATATCACATTCTTGAACCAAACTGATGTTATTTTGGTGCTGCAGCTTTCCTGCTTTAAAAGTTGCTTTTGCACATTTATCAAGACCAAATGACATTCTTGTATCTTCTGAAAAAGGTTTGACTACTTGCAGTTGTGTTTTTGGTTCCTCATCTGATGAGCTATACAGTTTTAAATCATCAACAAAGAGAAGATGAGAAGTCTTCACACTTTGTTGCTTTCTGGGACCAAATTATAGCCATGACCTAATCTGTTAGACAGCTTAATGGATTAAGGGCAAGGCAAAAGAGCAACGGTGACGGAGAGTTACTGTGGAATATCCTCCTTTGGAATTTTATCCCTGGAATAATAATTTGTCCTTTATCATGTCTTAACTCCAAAGTGGTTTGCCACTGTTTCATGGTTGCTGTAATGTAGTTTATCAGTATAGGGTGAATCTTATACATTTTAAGCACTCTTTTAATCCATGAATGTGGGATACTGTCAAATGTTTTTTTTTTGTAGTCAATCCATGCCATACTTAGATTCTTCCCATTTTTACAGTTCTCTGCTATGATTTTATTGAACAACAAATGATCATTTGTTCCATATGACTTTCTTTTATTGCCCTTTTGTTCTAGGGCCATAATTGAGTTTTCTTCTAAATGACTATAAACTCTGCCAGCATCAATTCTAGTATATAGTTTATACATTGTCAGAAGGTAAGTTATTAGTCCATAATTTTTAGGGTGGCTTGCAGGTTCACTCTCAAGTAGGAGCATTTTTTTTTCCTGTTGTTAGCCAGATTGGTACCTGTTTGGGGTGTGCATATAAATAGTTCTTACTCATGGCTAAAGCTTCATGCAAAAATGTTAATACTTTTAACCAGAAGTTATGTACTGTATCTGGGCCTAGGGTTTCCAATTAGAAGCTTTTCTTAAATTTGTTTCAATCTCTCTGGCTGTTGCTTCATCCCATTTCATATCCTGTACCTTTAAACTTCTTATTCTTTCTTTTACGTCTTCTATCCATTTAGCATCTTTGTTATGCTCCACAGGATCTTCATAGATATTTCTCCAGAATGTGTCTATTTCTTCTTTTTTTGGGTGGTCTTTCAATTCCTTTTATTAATTTCTCCAAATTGTTTTGGTTTCTAATACCATGATGGGAATGGACCCCATTCCTAAATCAAAGTATGATTAAAGTTTATGAAATTAGTATTGTTTCACTCTTTGATGTCAGCCAAAAGTGCTCTTTACAGCACACGCAATGTGCCCAGTAATGACTCCTTCTGCAATTCGTATTGAGTTACATGCATCACTAATACGATTGTAGATTCCATTTTTATAAGACCCATTGCAGCTGTCTGGGTTTCTTTCTTCCACATCGCTCTCGTTTCTGCCTGTAAATCCTGATATTTTGTGACTTTGTGTCTGTCTGTAGGCTGGACATTGTAGTCACTGGGTGTGATAATTTCAATAATCAATGCTACTTTTGAACTGTTGGCAATGGATGATCCCATGTGATGTAGACTTCAACATTTTCTATGATGCTTTGTCACTTATGTTGCCAGTGGTTTTCAGCCATTTCAATGCCATAATATTTGCACAATCCCCAGTGCAATAGTCTCACCACATTATTATGCCTTTCAGTATACAGTCCTTCTGCCATTAGTATGTCACAACCAGCAACAAGGTGTGGAACTGTTTCCAATTCTGTTTTAGAAAAGCTACATTTGTCTGTTTCTCCCACATGTTCAATGGACTTTGTAAACCAGTGTGTACATAGCCCACTGTCTAGTGCCGCCGATATTAACCTTTCCTCTCTTGGTTTAAATTCACCTCTCCTTAACCATTCCTGGATTCATTCCTGATCAATATGAGGTTCTTCCAGAAGTTTTCTGTACTTGCAACTATATTTATGCATTTTCCACATTTCTTGCCTTCTCATCTGGTCCTTTACCTTATATTCTTTCATTTGTTTTTGGCACATTCAGTTGCTGCATGGTTTTTATCCACTTGTGGTTTGATTTCCAATCCTGCTTGATGTCAATATTCTTCTGCTAGCCTAAGCGGGGAAATCATCTTAGATTTGTTCTCCTCATGTTTCAAAACTTTCACTACATTTGGATCTTGTGAGGTCAGCAGATATGTGTGGAGTCCCATGATTGCATATCTGTCCAAGTAATCAGCTTCAAGGAGGCCCATCCCTCCTTCAGAATGGGGAGTATATAATCTTGGTAAGCACTGATCTTTATAAATCATTTGGTGAGCATGAAGCATCCTTCTTGTTTTCCTAACTAATCTAGCCAACACATTTTGGGGCCAGTCAATCACTCCAAAACTGTAAGTTAGGACAGGAAGAGCAAATTGGTTTATAGCTTGGATTTTGTTCATAGATGTCAGCGCTGTTTTCAGAATAAACTTAGTAAGGAGTACTTAAGAAGACTTAAATTAATCCTTTTACCTTATGACTATTGCCATGGGGGACTAGGACAAAGTCATTTCTGCACTTGGTATTGCAGGGAGGTATAAACAAACTGCTGCAAGGCTGGCAACATTGACTGAAAATTTCTTGAGCCACTGGCTGGTTGAGGGACCACTCATGAGACAAGAAAATAGATGTGGTGAGGCTGTATGTTAGCCAGTTGGACTTCCCTGAAATGTGCATTGCTACTAGAAGGTGATCTGAATCCAGAACCCATTGCAACAGTTTTGTGGCCTCTCTGCAAAGGGGATAATATCTAGTTCCTCCTCATTTGCTGATGTACCAGACCACTGGCATATTGTATGGGTGTGCAGCTGTCAGTCTTGAAAGAAAGAGGGCCAGAAACTCCTGCAGTACTAGAAGTGCCATCATCTCCAGGATGTTTATATAAAGATTTGCCTCTGACTGACTTCAGACCCTGGTGCAAAACCCTGGACCATCCTCTCCTCGAAATTGCCCCCCACCCCATAGAAGAGACATCCTTGGTTACAACTGCTAGTGGGAAGGATAAGACAAACAATTTTCTCATGTATAAGACAGATGATATCAGACACCATTTTAAGTGAGCTCTTTTTGTCTGATTCAAATAAATCATGACTGAAGGAGTGTCCAATGGTTGTATCCAATGAATGGTTAGCATCCAATAAAAGTTCCTCATTTAGTAACTTGCATAGTGGACCACTGCAATTGCTGCTGCCAAGTGACCCGATACTCTTAAGATCAGTAGTGCAGAGGGATTTTATGGTGGTAGAGGACACATGTCAAACACGGAAGGGAGCTGCAGTCTTTCTGGAGTGAGGTTGTGTCTAGGTGGCATCCAATGAAAGTAATTTGTTGTGATGGCTGAAGCTGTGATTTTGGACAGTTTTCTGGAGATACCTAAACATAGGCAGAGGTGTAAAAAGTAATCTCTGGCTGTTAGTAAGGACTTACTGGTTGCAGCAGCTAGGATCCAATCATCCAGATATGGAAAGACACAGATTCTTTTTAGACGCAGGTGAGATGCAAATACTGCCATGCACTTGACACATAGACTTCAGCACTGAGAATGGTTCCAAGTGAGTTACTCCCACTGACAATGACAGAGACTCTTTGTTGAGCATCCAGGCCTGAGACCCACTCAGTCGCAAAGAGACAGGCTTCAAGTATGTCAGATGCAAAATTGTCAGCACCAAAGTAAGGATAGCTGTCAGTGCTGAAGAGATGGCATATGGGTGGGGCACCAGCTCCAAAGCCACCAATGCAGGTACAGGCAACAGGGAAAGAGCTAAGAGTAATTAGAGGGAGCCAACCCAGTCCATCCTAGTAACAGGGAAATGAGATGATGGCCAGTTCTATCTGCACCTTCTAGAATGCCCTCATCATTTGTTCCCATCAGCTTCTGATGCACCTCTAAAGGAAAGCATCATCTTCAAGAAAGAAGTTGAGGGAGGCTTGGAAGGAATAAAGCTAGACAACCCTCTCTGTCAGTTGAATGTCTACTAATAGACTTACAGAGTAACTTGTCCCTTGCAATAATTGTCTTTAAAACTGGAGATTGTTGTCTTGGTACCGAGAATGGAGAGCATTCTCTCCTTGGTACCTTAGGGGAAGATGAAAAAGGTTGGCCTTAACTTTTCTATTTCCTACATTCCTTATCTTTATTATGCTGTTTCTTCTTCTTTTCATAGGTTCATAGGTTCATAGGTTCATACTAGGCTATCTGCCCTAGGGCATTTATAAGCCTAGCCAGAGTATGTTTGACTTTCGACCACTCATTTTAAATTAATTTTGCTATGCCCTTTTTTGAGGTTAGTATACTGTGCCTCTGTCTAACATGACACAGAAGTGATACCCGGGGTAAACCTATGATCTCCCATCCACTCATCAAGATTCCTCTTTAAGAGAGTCAATGAGGGACTCTGCCTAACCTGGACTGGGATTTTATTCCAGAGTGAAGGGAGCCTCTGGGTTATGAATCTGTCCCTCCAGCATGTCCTATTTATTTCAGTGCTGAGGTTCAAGTCTCTCGAACATGTAGCTCGATTTGATTTGGATTTTTTGAGGTGCAGCATGTCCCTTAATTCTGGGTTGGACATGGCCTTATACGTCAGGCACAGGTCACCTCTGAGCAGGCGGTATGCCACTGAGTAGAGCTGGAGTTTCTTTAACCGGGCAGCATATGGCATCTGTTTGAGCCCTTTGATCCTCTTGGTGAGGTACTTTTGGGGTCTTTCCAGTTGCTGCAGGTGTCTGGTAAGGTACATCCCAAAAGGGGCATTGTACTTGATTATGGGCCTGATGAGGGATGAGTAAAGAGGCACGATGACCTCCCCTAATCTAGATGTGAATCCCTTCATGATTAGGTGGGCTATATAAAATGTTTTTCTAGCCACTTTGGCCATGTGGTTGTCAAATGAGAGATTGCTATCAACTTGGGTCCCCAGGTCCCTAATTACTTCTTCTGTACTTAATGGATTACCACCTATGTGGTAATTTGTGGGCACTTTGTTTTTGCCAAAGGGATGACTATACACTTTTGGCGTTTAGCTTGAGGCCATGGCTCTGGCACCAGTTGTCTGTTTCTATGAGGCCCTTTTGGAGGATGCTTGTGTCAGCTGGAGAGTCGATTATGGTGCCCAGTTTGCAGTCATCTGTGAACTTGGTCAGCCACAGTCCTTCCGTGTTGGCCTGTACCTCCAAGAAATATATACCAAAAAGAGAGGTCCCAGGACTGAGCCTTGTGGGATGCCACTTGTAACTGGTTTGGAGTCTGACATGGCTCCAGCAATTCTAACCATGTGGGTTCTGTCCTTGAGCCAGTTTGCAACCCATCTAGTGACATAGGGGTTTATATTTAAGCTGGTGAGCTTATCTATAATGCCCGAGTGGGGTATTGTATCAAAGGCTTTTGCGAGGTCCAGATAGGCTGTGTGGACCACCTTCCCTTCGTCAATGGCCTTGGTGACTGTTTCAAAGAAGTCAACCAGGTTTAAGAGGCAGGATCTACCCTTAACAAAGCCGAACTGGGTAGGATCCAGTGTCTGTAGGTCCCCAATATCTTTATTTATGAGGTCCATGATGATCCTTTCCATAGCTTTGCAGACCAAGCTAGTCAGGCTTATGGGGTGATAGTTTCCAGGGTCCGTTGAGGCACCACCTTTGTGGAGAGGGACCACTGTTGCTGTATGCCACTCTTTGGGTACATATCCTGTAGTAAGGCTGAGATTGAACAGTAGTTTTATGTTTGGGTTTAGCTCTTCTTGGAGTTCATGTAGGACGCAGCCTGGGACACCGTCTGGTCCCATTGATGCTGTGTTTTTTGCTTTGGAGAGGGCGGCTCCCACCTGAGCATCTGAGATGTCAGGGGGGCAGCACTCTGCTGGGATAGATATTTGCCCTTTTGGTGGGGAGGGGGGTTTGCGCTGAACCTGTCAGCTAGGATGTTGGCAATGTCTGTGGGATCAGTGTATTTTTTGTCATTTTGGACTAATTCTGAGCATATCTGGGAATTCCCACCCAGGTTCCTAACATAACTAAAGAAAGCCTTGTGATTATCCTTAGTGTCCTGTGCAATTTTTCTCTCGAAGCTGGCCTTTGACAATTTTATGAGTGCCCTTAGTTTTTTGCTAATACTGATCAGAGATGCCTTCCCTTTTTGGGATTTTGCTCTATCAGGTAGTAGCTTCCTCCTTCTATTGTATAGTTTGTTTATGGCTGGGGTCCACCAGACAGTTCGTCTGCCTTTGGAGGATTGGGTCTTGGTTTTATTTGGGATTGCATGATCCATGCATTCTTGAAGGTGTTCATAGAATGCATTTATAAAGGATTCTGTGGTCTGGGACGTATTTTCCACAGGCTCAGGGGCTTTGAAGGATTCCACCTCAGTTTTGAGGAGTGTGAAATTTGCTTTAGAGAAGTTTTTCACTGTGGTTTTCTGGGCAGGGGTTGGGGTCGGGATGTGAATATCCAGTGAGATCAGTTTATGGTCTGATCTTACCAGTGAAGGATACACTTCTGGTCTGGAGCATAGAGTCCCCATGTTGGTGATGATTTGGTCCAGTATGTTTTCCCCTCTTGTGGGAGTGGTAACAAGTTGTTCCATAGCATTTGAGTTTATGAATTCTAGGAACCTTTGGACAAGGGTGTTGGAGCTAGAGTAATGCTCCCAATCTATGTTTGGGTAGTTGAAGTCACCCAATATAATGGTGTTCGGAGTGACCTTCATATTTTCCAGTGTTCTCAGGAAGGCCGAGTGGGGTTCCTGGGTTTGGGAGGGTGGTCTGTAGCAGGCTATAAACTGGAAGGCAGTTTTACCCACTGTTAGTTGCACATGGATAGTCTCTGATGCTTCGTGCTTTGCCACCAACCTGGAGGTGTGGGTATCTTTGATGAATATCGATACTCCCCCTCCTTTTGTGGTTCGGTCCAGGTTTTGGGTCCGAAAACCATGGTATGAGGTATAACCTGGTAGTGCTGGGGTGCTCTCAGGAGTCCTGAACCAGGTTTCTGTTACTGCACAGATATCGATGTTCTCCATGCTAAGGAGAGTTTTGAGTGCGTGCATCTTGAGGTTTAGACTTCTGGCGTTGAGTAGCATTACTCTTAGTTTCTTATCCCTTGTGATACCTATGGAGGTGGGTTTGTCTTTTGAGCCTTGCCTAAAAAAGGCACTATGGGGGTAGCAAGAGCCTTTGCCAATATCCGAAAGCCTAGGGGTGACAGGTGCAAGCCGTCCCTAGCAAAGCATCGTGGCTTGTCGTGCATATCATCCCAAGCTGACAGGCATTTGATCCCCTTTGAATGACACCAATACTTAAGCCAAAAGCATCATTCTTGGTGAGGGTAAGATGCTACTCAAGGTCAGGGTCATACCAGCCTGGGCTACATGCTCAGAGAGCTCCTCTTTGTCTCTTTTCATGTAGTCCAGGGAGGTACGTCTCAGGTCATTCACACCAGCATGGACAATGACTGAGTCATATTTGTACTTGCCTTGGAGTGACCTGAGTGCTTGTGTTATGTGACGGATCCTAGCGCCAGACAGGCTGCTCACCGTGACCTTCTCCTTGTTCAGCCTGGTGAGTGGGACGTCAGTGTGCCTGATGATAGAGTCACCTATTACAAGTGTATCAGGTGTGTTATTTAGCCTTAAGGGCTGTGACTGTTCGGCACACTGGCTTTGTGAGATATGTGTTGCACGTGTTTTGTTTTGGGGTAGCGGTTGCTTGGGTGTCTGCTTTGGAGGTCTCTGCTGCTTAGGCAGATCTTTATTTAGAGCCTCCGAGTATGTTTTTGTGTGATTATGTGTTTGGTTTGCTGTCGTGGTAGGTCTATGTGAGACTGGAATTGTAGTGAGTGTGGTTTCCTTCTCCTCCTGACTGGTTATGCCAGTACTGAGTTGAGAGAGCTTAGCCACCAGTTTGGCTATATGGTTGCATCTCTCACATGTGTTGGAATTTGTTGGGAGGAGGAGAGGGTTGTCTGTGTACATGGGGCATTTGTAACATTGCCTCAAGATTCCCATATTCACCAGCTGGACCGGAGAGGAGATTGACAGCTGACCTTTGGACATGCTAGAATAATACTGGGAATTCCTTTATAATTGAAAACAAGGGCCAATGGGGAGTGAGGGTGTAGTGCTTTTAATTTTTAGTGCTGACTTATAATTGCTTTAGTGAGCAAGTTCCAGGTAACAAGTGCAATGTGTTACAGGTAACTGAAATGCAAAAACGACAAACAGTAACTTTCTTTCAAGCGAAGCAAGGAAATAAGTACAGTAAGCAATGCAGATATCACTAGGGATCCACAGAAGTGCTGAGAAGCCGCGTTTTAGGTGGAATTAGCGTTCCAGGGAAGTAACAAGCAAACAAATAACAAGCATACAAACAAAGCTAGATTCAGCAGGCCTGGATCTAGTTTATGCTACAGCAAACAAGGTGTACCAATTTCAGAAAGATACAGTTCAAATATTCAGGCACTATAAACCTTTAACCAGAAATTCCCAGCTCAGAAGGGCAGAGTCCAGCCTCTCCTCCCACAAGAGTGCAGACCACGAACCTTCTTAATGTAAAATAACTGGCCTGAAGCCCAAGTGCTTAAACCAGAGCTAATACACTTTAAGAATAACAGACACTGAGCTCTCAATCAGCAGTTTCCAACTGAGAAGGATGAAAGCTACCTGCCCTGCCACCACAATGCATGCCACAAACCTTCCTAATGTAGGACAACTGGTCTGAAGCCGAAGTGCTTAATCCAAAAGACTTAGAATGATAGCTACACTTTAACCAAGTTACTACCAAGCCGTAATAAATACAGCTGAATACTTTAAATAATGCCTGGATTAGTGCTCAAGTTATACAAACAAAGCTAGATTCAGCAGGCCTGGATCTAGTCTTTGCTACAGCAAACAAGGTGTACCAGTTTCAGTAAGATGAAATTCAGATATGCATGCACTGTAAGCCTTCAACCAGAAATTCCCAGCTCAGAAGGGCAGAGTCCAGCCTCTCCTCCCACAAGAGTGCAGACCACAAACCCTCTTAATGTAAAATAACTGGCCTGAAAGCCCAAGTGCTTAAGCCAGAATTAAAATATTTTTAGAATAACAGACACTGAGCCCTCAATCAGCAGTTCCCAACTTAGAAGGATGTAAGCTACCTGTTCTGCCACTACAGTGCAGACCACAAACCCTCTCAATGTAAAACAACTGGTCTGAAGCCCAAGTGTTTAAACTAAAAGGCTTAGAATGAGTTACACCAAGCAGTAATAAATACAATTGAGAACTTTTAAGATGACGCAAAAGCAAAATAAAGTAGGAAGAAACACAAGTACAGTAAAAGCAGAAGAATTTTTTTTTTTTTTGTAGAAAAGTAGCAAAAGCAGTAGTAAATACAATTTTCATGCAGTTCAAGCTGGCACACTTGAATATGTAGCAATATTAGTCCACACACAGTTTGAAAAAATGTAATTAAATTAAAAAGGACTAAAAGCAAGTGCAGAAAGGGTTTATTAGGTAGAATGCAGTAAAGAGATGTCCTGGGGGAGTGTCTTAGATCAAATCTACAGTGGGGCGGGCACTGCAAAAGCCACCAAATTTAAACTACAACCAAGAATAGGGAGGGGGTGGGGGAACAGTTTCAACACAGATGTAAGGAATGTGCAAATTATAAAAAATATATATACTGTTTTCTATATATTTGCAGAGCAGTAAGACACAGATATCAAGCAGACAATTTAGCTCTATAATACAGAATAACACAGAAAATATACTCAGCTCTATAAACTTGAAGATAGTTCTGTAAGGCTGTCTCTCAAACTAAGGTTCCAGTTTGAATACAGGTTGTTAATTAAAAGGAGACACAGCACTAGCTAAATTATATCAGCTGAAAGACAAGGCAGGAAATGAGGGGGTGGGGAAACAGTTTCAACACAGATGTAAGGAATGTGCAAATTATAAAAAATATATATACTGTTTTCTATATATTTGCAGAGCAGTAAGACACAGATATCAAGCAGACAATTTAGCTCTATAATACAGAATAACACAGAAAATATACTCAGCTCTATAAACTTGAAGATAGTTCTGTAAGGCTGTCTCTCAAACTAAGGTTCCAGTTTGAATACAGGTTGTTAATTAAAAGGAGACACAGCACTAGCTAAATTATATCAGCTGAAAGACAAGGCAGGAAATGAGGGGGTGGGGGAACAGTTTCAACACAGATGTAAGGAATGTGCAAATTATAAAAAATATATATATATACTGTTTTCTATATATTTGCAGAGCAGTAAGACACAGATATCAAGCAGACAATTTAGCTCTATAATACAGAATAACACAGAAAATATACTCAGCTCTATAAACTTGAAGATAGTTCTGTAAGGCTGTCTCTCAAACTAAGGTTCCAGTTTGAATACAGGTTGTTAATTAAAAGGAGACACAGCACTAGCTAAATTATATCAGCTGAAAGACAAGGCAGGAAATGAGGGGTGGGGAAACAGTTTCAACACAGATGTAAGGAATGTGCAAATTATAAAAAATATATATACTGTTTTCTATATATTTGCAGAGCAGTAAGACACAGATATCAAGCAGACAATTTAGCTCTATAATACAGAATAACACAGAAAATATACTCAGCTCTATAAACTTGAAGATAGTTCTGTAAGGCTGTCTCTCAAACTAAGGTTCCAGTTTGAATACAGGTTGTTAATTAAAAGGAGACACAGCACTAGCTAAATTATATCAGCTGAAAGACAAGGCAGGAAATGAGGGGGGTGGGGAAACAGTTTCAACACAGATGTAAGGAATGTGCAAATTATAAAAATATATATATATACTGTTTTCTATATATTTGCAGAGCAGTAAGACACAGATATCAAGCAGACAATTTAGCTCTATAATACAGAATAACACAGAAAATATACTCAGCTCTATAAACTTGAAGATAGTTCTGTAAGACTGTCTCTCAAACTAAGGTTCCAGTTTGAATACAGGTTGTTAATTAAAAGGAGACACAGCACTAGCTAAATTATATCAGCTGAAAGACAAGGCAGGAAATCAGGGGTGGGGGTGGGGAAACAGTTTCAACACAGATGTAAGGAATGTGCAAATTATTAAAAAATATATATACTGTTTTCTATATATTTGCAGAGCAGTAAGACACATATATCAAGCAGACAATTTAGCTCTATAATACAGAATAACACAGAAAATAGCAGTCTTTCTGGAGTGAGGTTGTGTCTAGGTGGCATCCAATGAAAGTAATTTGTTGTGATGGCTGAAGCTGTGATTCTGGATAGCAGCAGGCCTTTCTGCTTGGCCAGCAGGTAAAAGATTTTTTAGAACAAGTTTAGTTATCCTATTAGCATTGGAGTGAAGACTGAAGCACTTACAAATACAGAACTTAGTACTGAGATGGACTAGGCCTAAATAGGTTATGCACCTGTTCAGTGCATCCTCAGGTGGGACCTTATACCCACATTTAGCAAACTTTTTGAATGTCTGTCCATTTCAATACGATTCTTAAAGTGCAACAGTAATACAGCAAAAATATCAACAGAATGCTAATAATGCAAAGGAAAGCCTTTAGAACAAAAGCTTAACAAGAACAAAAACTTTAAGATAGCCAGGAAAAAAAAGGATGCAAGACTTCCATCTTAGTGCAACGAAACTGAGGGAACTAAAGGATAGTAATGCATAACTAATTATCTGCACGATATTAAAACTACAGTATAGAAACATTGAGAAGCAACTATGCTAGAAATGAGTTTGAAAAAAGAAAATTTAAAGAGCACTTTACTGAGACTATGATCAAGATTTTTTTATTATGGCAGCAAATAAGAACTGATGATGTGGTGCCCAGGGCATTGAGGGAAAATTTGCAGGACTGGTGAATAGCCATATCCAAGGAGTGGCAATGTATCCAACTCCAGATTGGACAAATTCATGAAATTAGATATACTTATTTCATCTTACTTATTTATCTAAGGCTGAAAAAAGCTAAGCTTCCTCCTCATATTCTCTCCACCTTCTATAGAGGTGCAATTGAGAGCATCCTCACCTGTGGCTTCACAGTGTGGTTTGTAAGCTGCACAATTAGAGAAAGGAAGGCACTACAAAGAGTGATGAGGGTTGCAGAGAATGTAACAGGCTCCAGTCTTCCACCAATACAACATCTTTATTCTGCAAGAAGCATCTGAAAGGCCACTACAATAATACAGGACAACATGCATCCTGTGCATGGACTGTTGAAGCATCCGGCATCGGGCAGGAGATATCGCAGCATCTGCTGAAGGACTACAAGATTCAGTAACAGTTTCTACCCTACAGTGATTAGACTTCTAAACTCGGGCACTAGTCCCAGTAGTCAATGTTTATTTATTTATTTATTTATTTTTATTTATTTGTGCAATATATAGTTACATATATTCCACGTAAGTCCAATATTTATTTATTATATCAATAGTCATGTTTATTTAACCCACTCAAGTGCAATATTAGACAAATAATTTAGGCATTATTCAATTTGTAGTGTGTTTTGTATTACTTTAAATAGGGAAGTCAGTTTAACTCAGGGGAAGGTATTCTTTTCATGTGTGAGTGTTGGTAAATGTCTGTGCTCTTTCTTACATGTATTAGTAGTAGTATTGTATCTGTTAGTTATGTTTATTCCTCCACTTGTATGTGTTTTTTCACTTTCCTTTGTAATCTCAAGAACTGACCTGATGCACGAAATTTCGTTTAGGCTGCACATGTGTAGTTCTAAATGACAATAAAGTTTACCTTGACTTTGACTTTTATTTAAAATGAAAAGCATGATGCATAAAAAAGTAAAATAAATAAACAAACAAAATGAAACATAGGATACAACTAAACTGTTAGAAAAGGCATTTCCAGGAAATTGAACTTAAAAAACAATATTACTTATAGTTAAATACATGTCTAAACTACTATGTTGCTGCAACAATGGTATAAAAATACATAAAACATTAAAAAAGATAGAAAATAGATGTGTTGTACACAAAATATCTTATACTGTAGGATTATAAACTTAGTTCACAGTAAATAGTAAACTCATTCCTACCCATTCAATACCAGATAGTGTGTGTGTGTGTGTGTGTGTGTGTGTGTGTGTGTGTGTGTGTGTGTGTGTGTGTGTGTGTGTGTGTGTGTGTGTGTGTGTGTGTGTGTGTGTGTGTGTGTGCATTTCTGTGCATTATGTATGCTGCAGATATATTCAACTCATTACTGTCCAAATTATTTTGGTCTGACCATATACTGTGTCTTTGCAATGATGACATTTAGGTCCAAGGACTTCATCATTCCGTTATAGTCAGCCCTCATCAACTCCATCATTGAGAATAATGCACCCTTTGGTATGTACCTAACCAGGCACATGCAACAACTCAAACGTCCTCAGAGGTTCCTCACAAAAGAATACACTGAGTAAACAAGGATTGGCCTGGACAAAGTACTATGACAATACTTTGGTCACTAACTGATGACATCCTGTTAAACTCTGATAGTGGCCTCCTTACAGGTACCCTATTTATTGATCTGACAAATTAATTTCACCCCAATGACCACTATCTTCTCCAAAACAAACTAACTGAAATTGGTATCAGTTCAGGTGCTGCTCCCTGGTTTAAAAACATTCCCACTGACAGACACTTCAGAGTTAAATAGGATCCTTCCAATTAGAATCTGAACTTATTACCAAAGGGTTACTACAATGATCCATTCTTGCCCCCTCTTCTTCTTCATATTCATTAACAAACTCCCATCTCCTACTTATCCTCTATGCTGAAGATATAGTCATTTACCAATCAGGTCACTCTCACATCAACATTCAAGGCCAACTCCAGGCAAACTTACATGAGCTCTACCAATGGCTCATCAATGATAAACCACTTCTCAAGTCCACCAAGACCAAAACAATGCTTTTTGGAAATCCAAAGAAAATTCACAATGCACCTATCCCTTTAACCATCTTTGACTTACACAACCATTCCATAGGGACAACCTTCACCTTCTAATATCCAGGACTATGTCTTGATCAGTCACTAAATTTTCATTTCCACATAAAGTGAGAAACAAAATATTAACTCTATTTTATTTTGGGCCAAAAAGATCAACCCTTTTCTATCCCGACCAGACAAGTAAGACATTGGCAAAGGAGTTCTCCTTTCCCAACTTTAATATGGGCTCCTAATTTTTGCTTCTGCCTCCAAGAAAAACACTGCCACACTCCGGACTATCTTTAACAGCATCTGCTGATTTATTACATCATCAACTCTCGTTGTAATGTAGGCTGTCTCTATGTCTTGATTTCGTACTATAAACTCCTTGCTGATCAGTAGTTGCTGTCATCAGAATGTAAAGAAGAGAACTTAAAAGTTTCCAAAATCATCAGGCATGAATGGATGTGTTAAAAGTGTCTCGAGTACTCTTATCGTACCATTAAGGCTTCATTAATGTAGCAGCCAAATGCATGTGATCATGTTCTGTGCTCTTTCAGACTACAAATGTGACTCTTCAGGGGGTAGCGTTTGTCAGGTTGGACTATCACAGAAACCTGTTAAGGTACCTCTAGTGGCCTGGCTGCTTCTAAAGCATAAAAGGTATGTTATGGGGACTAGGTTGATAATGCTGACATATTCTCCTGTTTGATAAATTAGCTGATTGAATATTTATCATTCTTAGGGTCCTGCATGTACCATTCACTCCTTAAGATATAAATGTCTTTGGGTGATGAATCTATCCCTCCAGCCGTCCCCTATTATAGATAATAAAGGGATTTTTCTTTCATACACACTACACACACTTACCCCCCTTCACACACACTTGCCACCTTGGATTCAAACTTACCTAACTATATTATGACACTACAGACACATTACCAGTTTGACTGGCCACATTATCTCAGTTCATTCCGTGTATTTAGTACCACCTATAATTCTATAGGATAACTTTTTTTGTTTTTTCAAACTTCTGCATTGTCCTCTTCTGCCCAGATATAAACCTGAATGCATTTTTTTTTCAAATCTTTGCCTTACTTCATAAATTAGTTGTTAAGTGTGTGGCACATTTCCTTTCTTTAAATTCAATATCTATATTTGTGAATACCTTGACTGAGATGTTCAAAGATTCCCTGATATAAAAGTATAATTTGCAGAGAGTCAGGATGTCTCAGTGAAGAGATCCAGAATTTCTCCTTAAAATGTTGTGCAGATGTATTTTGATCTAATCCATCCCCGTTCCCTTTCCATTTTAATGTTTTCAGAACCCAAATTCAATATGTTACTTCCAGAATCTGAATAAATGTCAAATTCTGAAGTACATCTACCTTACAAGAAAAGGCAAAAAGGGAAAAAAGCTTTACCAGGGCTACTCAAATTCTCCAACTATGAAGATACATAGAAAATGTACAACCTAGCCACATATAGCAGGTCTGCTTCACATAATCTAATTAAATTTCAGAGATCCTCCTTTTGTACAATTTGAAAAGAGCAAACATTCAATACAGCGAATGCTCACATCAGTGAAAATTTCCACATGGAAAAAAGCAGTTGGCCAATGTTTGGAAACTGTCCTTTTCCCCACTGTAGTGCAATTTCGGCATTGGTAAATATAGTTGGGAGGGTATGGGTGGGTTTGACATACTTTGGTGCATGTTTCATTCGTAAGGTGGTCGAGTGCTTCCTTTGCCAGTAGTATTTTTCACTGATTTAAACCATCTCTGTTTTCGTCTCCATGAAAAGAGTTTCGGTGAAGTGTGGTTTGGTTGTGTCACATAGATCCCATATAGCTGCTGTATTATCACATTCACTGCTTTATTTCATTTTCCTGTTAATCACAATGTCTAGAATTCCATAACTCTTCATATATCCAAATTACATAATTGATTATATAACAGCTGGACTGTGTCTTGTTAATGAAATTAATATTTGCTTATCTGTGCCACATAGTAATTTATTTATGCAATTGTTTGCTTACTAATTAGGTAGGTGGACTGGTCCCAGGAACCTTTTTAGCCAGAGCCATACTTACATACAAACATACATATATACATACATACAACTATTTCAAGCATAAGCATTAATGTCCTTCTAACCTGCCAATATACCAAAAACAGATGTTCCCATAAGAAGTGGCAAGGCTGTTCTTCAAAATATCTGAACTAGTGCTTGCTTTAATTTAATTTAGTAGTCTCCTCCATGCATCAGCTGCTCCCTCAGAGAACCAATTAGTATATTTTTTATTCTTATAAAACCTTCTACATAGGCTATCTGATGATTCTGTTCTACTTTTTAATAACCCCAAACATTCTCTAAATGCTCTATATACCTGAGTAAGGTTTCGTCTTAAATATTTGTATGAGACACTGTACAAGTTCAGGTATTTTAGCCTTTTCTAATAACTTAAATGTTCACATCCATGGATGCTCCATGTATATTTCCACTATACTTTTTATAGTTTACTCTTTGCTTATTTTCTTATAAAGTTTCCATAATTGTTATTCCATACTCAGGTTTGGGTTTACTATAACTAACAAACAATGACTTCATCATTTATGATTTCCTAGACTTTATAAATCTTTTTATTCAACCTATAGTTTTGTAACTATCATTAACCAATTGATTAACGATTAGAAAAATTCAAAGCTGGATTTAGCCATATACCCAAGTCCGTAAATGAATCTACAGTTTCAATCACTATGTGCTGTTTTAAAAATTCATATTTTAGTTTATTTCTCCCAAATCTCATATGCTTAGTTTTTATGTATTTATCAGCATATTATTCTCCTGTACCCACATTTTCAATTTAGTCAAGTTCTTTTCCACACATGCCCTATCTGTAACACATGTAATCAGTTTACCCAGTTTCAAGTCATCTGCCCACAAACTATAGAACACGTCAGATGAAAAAAGATAAATCTAAAAGATATAATCTAAACAAGTATGGGCCTAGGCCAGAGCCTCATGGGACAACCCTGACAGTAACCAAGAATTTCAGCTGTCCAATTGCTGTATGATACTTGCCGTGTCCTATTTGTAAGCCATGAAGCTATACATCTTTTCAAGAATGCATCGATACCTATTTGTTCTAATTAATTGGTCAGTGTTTTGTGTATGACCCTATCAAATGCTGATTTTAAATCTGTATAAATTACATCACAACAAAAAATGTCATTGATGACTGTTATTATATTGTTATAGAATATCACGTTACATGTGTTAACAGAGATCTTTTTAACATATACATGCTGATATATGGTTTCATGTCCCAGTCTTTCCAGTTCTGACAATAACTTACCCAATAATACTTTCTCCATTATTTTTTTACAACATGAAAGTAAATATAAGGGTCTGTATGATGGGTCTATATTAAATCACCAAATGTTTAAAAAAGCGAATGGTGATTGATTGAACCTATGTAAGCAAAAGCTTAAAATGTTGAAGTGTCAGAACAGTGATTTTTTTTCCCAAGGGAAAAAAATTGCTGTTCAAAAAAAAAAAAATCAATTTCAAACATTACATTAAGTGGGGGGGCTTCGCCCACCACACCCCCCTACTTAAATATACCAACTCTACAGTGTCAAAAATGGCAAAGTACAGAAGTGGCCAAGCAAATTCTTTCCCAGGGAAAGAATTCACTTAACAGCCACTTCGATATTGTGTGTTTTCAACCTTTTAAGTTCGACCAAGACACATTCAAAAAAATGCATCTTCAGTCTTCTAATATAGACCCTGTATGATTCTAGCTTTGTCCTACTCTCCTTTCCCTTAAAGACAGATGTAATAAGTGTATGCCTCCAATCTTGAGGAATCTCCCCATATTTATATGACCTAGTAAATAACAGATATAATAGTACCGTAAGCTGTTGTTGAAGTTTTCTCAGGTCATTGTCATTAATTCATTCTCCTTCCTGTGCTTCATTTGGATCCTGTTTGCATAGTTCTTCAAATAAATCTAATTTGATTTAAGTGTGTAGGGTTATCCAGTTATCACCAGGACAACTTATCACATCCTTTGTGCAGCCAAAGTGTTTTGCATAAGATTTTGTAAGTATATCTATTATCTGTTGTGTATGAGAATACATTTTAGAATCCACACGCAGCTTATCAATTTTTATGTCTTTAATTCCTTCCACCTCTTATGTATCTGTAAAGTTTCATATTATGCTTAATATCTTTACATAAGTAAATACATAAAATAAAAAATAAAATAAATTTTCTTCACTTTTTTCTTAATCTTGTCTCATATTATACTTAATTTGTTTATCCAGCTTGTATATTTCAGTTTTCAAAGTTGTAGTTCAAATTCTTTTCCATTTCTTATATGTTTTGTCTCGCATCTTAATCAAGTGTCTTGTTCTTATGAAAATATATCCTCCTGACGTTGTGTGCTTAGATCCTGATGTTAAACATTTTTTTTTTATTTTTTTGCATTCAATTTCTCTTTCAAAACTTTCCACATTCCTTCTGCAGTTTTTCCACTGAACACATCACTCCAATTAACTTTACATAATGACCATTTTGTTTTCATATAATCTGTTAATAATCTTCTGTGCATTAGTTTAGATTTCAGTTTGGCAGAATTATCTAGCAACAAATTAATCTTAACAACCCCATGATCACTGCACATCAATGGTGGTAAAGCTTGTCACTAAGTAACAGAAATTTCTTTAGGAACACAAACAATGTTTAGTATGTTCCGTTCCCTTGTAATTTTTTTTTTTTTTTACAATTTGAAGCAATTGTTGTTTCTGAGAATACGTTGTCAGTAATTTCCTTACTAATGTTGTTGAATCGATATTATTCCAGTTTGCTTTGGCTAAATTTAAGTCCCCAGCTACTATTATTTTCCCTGTTGTGTTTCATGCAAGAAATGTATGAATTCCATAAGGTCATCTGCACTTGACTTTGGTGGTCTATACACAACAACAATTGTTATATGTTCTAGGGTTCTCTTTATTGTCACAGTTACACAATCTGTAGTACTGGTGTTATCAATGAACATGTAATAATCACAGGTCTCATAACAATCTTTAATCCCTATCATAACACCTCCAGCTGATTTTTTGTTAGAATGTCTGTTTCAGTTAAAACATTTATACCCTGACAGAACTGGTTTCTAGTCATTGTTCTTTAACCATGTTTCACAAATAATAGCAACATAAACACAGCAAATTTCCAATTAAAAAAAAAACATGATTAATAATGCTCCTAGCCTTAACCATGAGAGATGTATCAAGTCTTACTACCTATGAACTGCTGAATTTTCAACCTGGCAAAAATCCTGCCTTGTGTTTTTGTCAAATATTGCAAAATATCTGCTGTAAAAATTCTCTTCCATGATCTGAACAAGTACCCACCATCCTGTCTAAACATGTGTGCCCAAACTTAGACTCAGATGCTCTACACATTTCCATTTTTAAAACAGAACATTTTTTCATGTAGGTATTTACCCAAAAAATCTTTTCATTAAAAGGGACGTGACTCCCCTTTTTATATGTGAGTTGTGAAAAATATGTCCTAACACCTCCACAAGCTATGCTACCTAAGGGGGCTATGAGTACCCTACCAACAGTCAAAGAGTTCTTATGGATGAGATCATTTGCACCAGCATGAATAAAAACAGATCAATCCTTCCCTACACTGAGGCATTCTAAGGTCTGCTTCATCCTTTATTTTTCCTCCTGGCAAGCATAACACTAGTCAATGTTCAGCATCTTCCCTGCAAATGTAAGTAACAGTTCCTCTAATAACTGAATCTCCAATTACAAAAATATCTTTTCTGACCAGATCTGAGGAATCGTAATCTTCTAATTCAGTAATATCTGCTCTATCTCTTATTAGAAGGGAATGGTCTTCATCACCATTAGTCTTATTAATCCCACTGTTTTCATTGCATATTACATTTGCAAGCACTCAATTCTCATCCAGTTGGCTTTGTAAATCCACACCTTGAGCCATGTTGGCAACGTCTATCTTTCTCCTCTTTTTCTTACATTAATGTGCTTCAGTCCTTTCACAATCAGTTTTGATTTCCTAATTTTAACCTGCCCCTTGCCTCTTTGTTCTACCTTCTCTTTTAAAGAAATGATGATTTTTTTATTTACACTGAATGTTTTCTGACAGAAAAATGTTATAATTCCCTTTAATGTGTGTCTTAGATAACAAAATAGTATGCTTTTAGTATTTATTTTCTTTGTTTTACAAACAATTATCAGTTTACTTTACTTATTTGTTATTTGTTGTGAACTTCTTCCTTTCTTTCTTTTTGTATTTCCGTCTGTACACTCTGAATCCTCAGACTGCTGAATACTTGTATCCAGAATTCCAAAGTTGTCAGTGGTATTGTCTTGTTTTATAGGGGTTGAGTGATCTTTACAGACAATAGACACATCCTTTCCATAATGTGTTCTATTTGCTCTTTGCCTAACATTATTTATCTCACCAGTCTTGTTGTTAATGTATGTAACAGCAGTTTTTCAAGCTGTGCCAATTGCACAAGTGCAATCGTTATCAGCAAGACTAGATTTCCTACTAATAACGGTAAGCAAATCCTCCAACTTCTGACATGAGGAACACAGATCCCCAGGTTATCAGGCGTTACCTTTGAATATATATATATTGTTTGTGTCTTTCGGCTTTTCCCAGTTAGGGGTCACTATAGCGGAACTCCAGTCCGCTAATGATTGGCAGTTGATTTTTACATACCGGCTTGCCAGGCCTGATGCACAACCTTCAACAAACGTATGCCCATTCACGCATATCTCCACGGAGAAGATGCTGTAGCTGAGATTCGAACCAGACAACATCTTACTGTGAGGCAACATCGCTACCGCAGCACCACCACCGCGGGTCATATATATATATATATATATATATATATATATATATATATATATATATATATATATATATATATATATATATATATATATATATATATGGGTTCCATACACTTGGTCCAAAATGATTCCAGGCATTGCACTTCACTGAAAGCTCACTTGACTGAAAGCTCACTTGGTCGAAGTTCATTTTGTCGAAAATGGAATATAGCCCCTGCCCCACTGCAGTGCAACCCTGGAGTGAGAATATTAAATAAGGGGGGGGGGGGTAATTTTAATGTATTCACTGTTATAAGAAGGTATATCCATTAGAAATGCATTGATATATATATATATATATATATATATATATATATATATATATATATATATAGTAAAAACTATTAGCATAATGTTGGGGGGGTATGCCCCCCACACCCCCCAATATGGGGGGCTGTACCCCCCACACACACCCTTATTTAATATTCTCACTCCAGGGTTGCACTGCAGTGGGGCAGGGGCTGTATTCCATTTTCGACCAAATGAACTTCAACCAAGTGAGCTTTCAGTCAAGTGAGCTTTCAATGAAATGCAATTCGACCAAGGGGAATGGAATCCATATATATATGTATATATATATATATATATATATATATATATATATATATATATATATATAATTTACTATACCTGTGCTTTAGCAAATCATTAATAGAATGCTCATCTAAAGAATCCATATTTGACTGCAGATGAATAAAAAATTCTAAAACAAAAGAATAATCAAAATCAGTTACCACAGAATTTACACAGAACTTAAATCATCTTCGAAGAGAAAAGTCACACGAACAATATACAAATAAATATTAAATTAAGTACTGTAAAGTTGTTCTGACTGTACAAGTTGTGAAAGTCAAACCATCGCTACAGTTCCTTTATATCATGCTCGAATGGGCCCAGCAGCTTCTGCTCACTGTCACTCACAGTCCCACCTCTTTTTAACAGTAAAGATCAATAAATCACAAACGTAAATAGGATTGTTTAGATAAACTCTCTGCCGTCTGTGTGAATTTATAACTGACTAGGCCCCTTAGGATAAAATTTGCCTGTCTAAATCCTATTCCTTTCTAACAACTAGCAGTAAAAGTTAAAGGTAAACCAATAAAATATAAATCAATGTAAATCTTCTTGTCTACAAGCTATCCCTTCCTTCTTATGAGCAAAGAAAATCAGTGTGTAAAAAATAAAATATAAATTAAAAAAAAAACTTCCTTACCAAGCTACTGCACAGTCGATTACTAACCAATACAGGATTACCAGGACTTGATAGTACAATGAAACAGAACCAAACACTAATACAGTATGTATAAGATATAAGGCTACCTGATATTCAAACAAACACAATTTTGCATTGTGTTTCTGCATGCAGTAACATCACAGCATACAGTTCTCAAACAGCTTTAGGCCAAAAGAAAAAGGTCGTAGAACAATTATTTCAATTATTTTAACTATTTAGTTCCATACCAGTGAATAAATACCTTCAACCTATTAGTAAACAAGTTACATAAACTTTTATATAACACAACTTTCATTGTTACTTTGATCCAAAATTCTTACCTACACAAATGCCTAACAAAATCAGGGAACTGCTAATTCCATAGCTTGCAATTTGTAAGTTTTTACATTTTAGACTTGACTATGCTTTTGAAACAAATGATTGGCCATGGACATTAGTCTCTTTATTCTTATCTGTAATATATGTCACTTCCCCATACCCCACCAAAAAAGACAAAAAAAAAACTTTGGTGCCTAAAGCAACCTGGTTATAAATAAAACATTACAGTTTTCTTAAATATTACAGTTGCACTTGAGGTGTGCAACAGCAGGCAAAGTATGGAGATACATTAAGTGACAAGAGAAGACTGTGGTCAGATCCTGTTTAGTCTGGCACCAAAATGGTATGAACATAAGTGTTTTTCCCTAGTATCATAGTCTACCACTTCCCCTTGTACAGAGTTTTGCCACAAGAAGAAGCAGATAATCACAATATGGGTCAGTCATTTCAGCACAACCAAATGTACAGTCCATCAAATATATAGTTACTATTTCTTAATTATTTTTTAACTAGGTGGATGGACTGATCCAAGCACTGTTTTCAGCCATCACCCAATTTTAAAATGTTGCATGAATAAAACATCTCATCTTACTTAAAGAACATTAACAGTTACTGTATGGGTTACGATTAGAAACAGAAATAAAGAAGAAAAAGTAATTGCATAAAATGTGAAGACAAAATATGTCCAAGTAATCATGCTTAGGGTAGATAGAGTCACCCATTCTGAGTGAGGCATTTACATTTTGTTTCAGAGTGGAGGAATTTCTTGAGTTTGCTTTCAAAACCCATTGGAGTTTGTTGCTTCTTGCTAACCTTAGCTGGTAGACTTTCCGAACAGGCTGGAACAGTATTACTACATTCTTTCCCACCTGTGGTAGTTTTGAAGAGTGGTTTCTTAAATATAAGTACTTCATCAGAGCTTATTCTTTAACTGTAGGATGTGTTGCTGGTTACAAGCATACAGGTGGAAACTAGTCCACTGGAGAAGTGGCAATTTGAGCTGCCGATGAACCATGTTCTGAACAGACTAGGATTGGTGGTATGGTCAATAACAGGAAATAGGATGAAGCAGCCAGTGCCTAGCTCTCCAGTCCCTATGAGAGGTTTTGGGGGAATTCATTGCCCATGCATTCTGTGGTGGAAGCCAGCAACTTCTAAGATCACCTCTGTAAGGGGCAGTGATGATGTCCATTGGTTGGTAAACAGACTGTGCACCAAGCAGGATGATGTCACATTGCATAAGGTGCTCCTGTGGGTAGATCCCTCGACCAGCTGATGCATCAGTGGTAGCTCCTTGTTCCTCATCCCTAACTCACCATCAGCTCTCTTGCTCCTTGGGCTCTAAACATTGACTACCACGACACAGACTACACAAGGAGTCAAGGGACCTACAGAGTGAAAAATCATGTCAAGAACTGTCTGTACAGGAGTGACTGGGAGATTCAAGGCAGGGTGGACTAGGAAATGGGAACAGTCAAAAGAAAAATAAGGAATAGATGGGAACAGGGACAGAGGGAAATAGGATATAGGTGGGTATTTATGTAAAATGACTTTTTTGTAAAGGAAGGGATAGAAGAGAAGGGTATCTCAGGCAGTCACTGGAGGGCACATAGGTTCATAAGTATATAGGTGCGTACTAGGCTAATAGCCCTAGAGTCTTTACAAGCCTAGCTCATAGGATTACCCTGGCATTGAGTCACCTGATCTTAGTTCCTAGTGCCTCTGTTGAGTAAAGCCACTGGAGTGATCCCTGGATGAATTTTCTATTTCCCATCCATTCATTAAGATTTCTCTTGAAGAGGTCCAGTGAGGTGCTCTGCTTGACATATATGGGAGTCTATTTCATAGCATGGGCAGTCTCTTGGTTATGAACCTGTCCCTTCAGTATGTCCTGTTGATTGTGGTAATGAGGTTGAGGTCTCTGGAGCATGTGGTGCAGAATGATTGGGATTTCTTTAGATGTAACATTTCTAACAGAGCTGGATCAGACATGGCTTTGTAAGTCAAGCAGAGATTGCCTCTAAGTAGGCGATATGAGACAGAGAATAGTTGGAGTTTTTTTAGTCTGTCCATATAGGACAAATGTTTAAGGCCTAGGATCCTCTTTGTGAGGTACTTTTGCAGCCTCTCCAGTTGCTGCAGGTGTTTAGTGAGGTACATGCCAAATGGGGCATTGTACTCAATGATTGGCTAAATGAGGGAAGAGTAGAGGGAGACAATGACCTCTTTCTTCTGGATGCAAAACTGTTAGTAATGAGATGTGCCACGTAGAAGGACTTTCTGACCACAGTGGAAATGTGGTGATCAAAAGAGAGGTTGTTGTCAACTTGTGTTCCCAGATCTTAACACCTTCTGTGTTCAGTGGACTACCATCGATGTGGTAATTCGTGGCAACCGGGTTTTTTCCAAACATGATGACGACACATTTTTTGGCATTGCGCTTAAAGCCATGGTGGCCTTTCTGTAGGATGTCAACACCACTTGGGGAGTTAATAATAGCTCCCAACTTGCAATCATCTGTGAACTTTGTCAGCCAGAGTCCTTTCATGTTGGCCTGGACTTCAGAGAAGTAGATACCAAACAAGAGAGGATCCAGGACCGAACCCTGTGGGACTCCACTCATGACTGGTTGGCAGTCTGACTTGGAGTCAGCTACTTTCACACTGTGGGTTCTACCTGTGGGCCAGTTTGAAACCCACCTTGTGATATAGGGGTTGATGCCTAGCTTAGTGAGTTTTTCTATGATTCCTGAGTGGGGAATGGTGCCAAAGGCCTTGGCCAGATCAAGGTAGGCTGTATGAACCACCTTGCCTTCATCCACGGCCCTGGTGACTGACTCAAAGAAGTTGACCAAGTTGAGCAGGCATGATCTACCCTTCACAAAACCAAACTGTGTGGGATCCAGAGTTTGGAGATTTCCTATATCCTTGTTTACTGTATTAGGTCCATAATGATGTGTTCCATAGCTTTGCATATCAGACTCGTCAGGCTAAAGGGGCAATTGTTCCCAGGGTCTGTAGTCATGCCTCCTTTGTAGAGAGGGCTGACTGTAGCAGTGCGCTATTCATAGGTTCATAGGTTCATACTAGGCTATCTGCCCTAGGGCATTTATAAGCCTAGCCAGAGTGTGTTTGGCTTTCGCCACCCATTTTAAATTAATTTTGCTATGCCCTTTTTAGAGGTTAGTATACTGTGCCTCTGTCTAACAGTGACACAGAAGTGATACCCAGGGTAAACCTATGATCTCCCATCCACTCATCAAGATTCCCCTTGAAGAGAGTCAGTGAGGGACTCTGCCTAACCTGGACTGGGATTTTATTCCAGAGTGAAGGGAGCCTCTGGGTTATGAATCTGTCCCTCCAGCATGTCCTATTTATTTCAGTGCTGAGGTTCAAGTCTCTCGAGTGCATAGCTCGATGGGATTTGGATTTTCTGAGATGAAGCATGTCTATTAATTCTGGGTTGGACATGGCTTTATACGTCAGGCACAGATCGCCTCTGAGCAGGCGGTATGCCACTGAGTAGAGCTGGAGTTTCTTTAACCGGGCAGCATATGGCATCTGTTTGAGCCCTTTGATCCTCTTGGTGAGGTACTTTTGGGGTCTTTCCAATTGCTGCAGTGTGTGTTAAGGTACATCCCAAAAGGGGCATTGTACTCAATTATGGGCCTGATGAGGGATGAGTAAAGCGGCATGATAACCTCCCCTGATCTAGATGTGAATCTTTTCATAATTAAGTGGGCTATATAAAATGTTTTTCTAACCACTTTGGCCACGTGGTTGTCAAATGAGAGATTGCTATCAACTTGGGTCCCCAGGTCCCTAATTACTTCTTCTGTACTTAATGGATTACCACCTATGTGTTAATTTGTGGGCACTTTGTTTTTGCCAAAGGAGATGACTATACACTGTTTGGTGTTTAGCTTGAGGCCATGGCTCTGGCACCAGTTGTTTGTTTCTATGAGGCTCTTTTGGAGGATGCTTGTGTCGGCTGGAGAGTGGATTATGGCACCCAGTTTGCAGTCATCTGCGAACTTGGTCAGCCACAGTCCTTCCGTGTTGGCCTGTACCTCCGAGAAATATATACCGAACAAGAGAGGTCCCAGGACTGAGCCTTATGGGATGCCACTTGTAACTGGTTTGTAGTTTGACATGGCTCCAGCAATTCTAACCATGTGGGTTCTGTCCTTGAGCCAGTTTGCCACAGCTTCATCCATGGCTCTGGTGACTGACTCAAAGAAGTTGACCAGGTTGAGCAGGCATGATCTACCCTTCACAAAACCAAACTGTGTGGGATCCAGAGTTTGGAGATTTCCTATATCCTTGTTTACTGTAGGGACCTTGTTTTCAGTAAGGACAAAGCCTGAGGTGAGGCTGTGATTGAGTAGGGCACACAGGTGAGGTGCCAGTTCATTCTGTAGTTCATGTAGAACATAGCCAGGGATAGTGCTAGGTCCCATAGAAGCTGAATTCTTGGCTTTGGACAGTGCTGTTTTAAGCTGTGCAGCAGTAATACTGTGTGCCTGGCAATCTACTGGTATTGTGACTGGTCCCTTGGGGGGAAGAGGAGTAAAGTTGGTGACATTGATGGATCCTGCCACAGGTAAATGAATAAATCAGCATACTTTTTTCAAAGTGATTTGGGGCAAAGTTGTATTAGTGGAAGAGTGTAACGTAATGTTGAGGATGGAGTATTTTAATTTTGACAGTTTAATACTTTTGGCAAATGCAGATCTATAGCCTGGAGTTAGAAGAATACTAACTCTGTAATCAGTTTTAGTTGTAGTAAAACTTTCTTGGCAGTATGATCTGTGTTGAGCAGAAAGAATGTTATGGGTTCCAGAAGTAAAACAAGGCACTTGTGCTGTTTGACTTGGGAGATAAACTGGTCATGAGGTTCAGTAATATTAATTTGGATAGTATGCTGAAATTTGTTGTTTGTACCAAACAGCATAAAGGCAGTCTTTTTGGAGTGTAGATAATAGGTTTTTAATAGATATGTGTCATTATGTCTTTAGTCCCAAAGAGAATTAAAATTACTTTGCAGTTCTGCTTGTAGGATGACTGGTGAGTTATCAGAAGACAGCAACAAGATATCACAACTTACGTTGCTATGTCTAGGGTTATAAGATCCAGAGTGAAGCTGTGGAAGTGGAAGAAAAGAAGAACGAGTCCCAACACAAACCGATGTAAGACTCTTGCTGTAAAATTTGACTTATTGACTACCAGTGACTTACTGAAAGCTTTTGCTGTAATGATTAATGTTGAAACAGTTTATATCTCCAGCACCAAAATTCAAGGCTTCAAGATGTTGTAGTAGTAGCAGTATGCAATCAAGTCTATGAATATACCCAAATGTAAGAATATTTTGAGATATATTGCAGTCACCCTAATGTTTGTTGTCATGTAAGCTCAGTGTTTCTAAAGTATAGCCAAACACTCCACTTATGTGGCACTGATAAGGTCAGAAAATGGCAGAAACATGTTACGTCTACAGTGACTAGTGGGGTTTGGTCTGAATGTACCCATAAAGTCTTAAAAAACTTAAATGTAAAAAGTCATAGGCATTCAAAATCCATGTAGCTGAAACACTGGTATGATCTCAAGGGTCATTTGCATATCTACCAAGGGCCACCACAACAGGAGGTTTAAGGTATTACAAAGTGAAGACTTTAGCTTGGCTGAGTTTTTCTTGCATTTTTTACTGCATGATTAGCCTGTGTGACATGTTTGCCCTTTGGCTTAGTCATTCATATCATTACTGACTTTTTTGCTTATTTTGTATAGGGATGTTACAGTGTTATTCCATACCTGAAACCATGTTGTAAATATAGCTGTATAATATTTATTAATAAACTAGCTTTTGGTAAGCAGGAACAGATTAGAGATTGGCCTGTCGTCATTAAGACTATTAGCACTGAGTTGTTTTGCAAGGAGAATTATATTGGCATGTGTGAAATGAGTAGGAATAGCTCCAAAGATGAGTGAAAGGTTGTATGTATGAGTCAAAGACTTGGCAATACGCAGCAATGATATTTTAGTAAAGCTGCATATACATTTGAGAATGTACAGGAGGATGATTGGCCTAAGCTGTTTAGAAGCTTTGATGCTGCTTTTCCAGAAATAGCCCCAAAATGATATGGTGGAATAACTCAAGTAGGGATGAAGAGGAAGAGGAAAATGTGGAGGCTGGAGTGCTGGTAGGCCTTTACAGTACTTTAATCTGGAAAGTATATTCAGTCATTAAGGGCAAGATTACTAGACACAACTCTTGAGTATAACCTTGATCGGGTGATTGTGACTGTTTATTGATTGATTGATTGATTGATTGATTGACATTTGGTGACCAGGAAAGTCCAACTGGGTCAGAAACTCATTTGGTGACCAGGAAAGTCCAACTGGGTCAGAAACTCATTTTCAGTGGTGACCCGGGGAAAAAAGCTTCACAGTACAAAGTTTTGCCTTTTTAACAGAGATTAAGGTACAGAAATTGGCAAAGAGAAATGTACAATCAAAAACCTTTGCACCATCAGGAAAACATTTTTCCTTTAACATTTTTAAGGAAATATATTTGGTCATCGTAGACAAAACAGTTTAGAGATATAAATTAATTAATGGGCTATCGAATAGGCTTTGGAAATAGAAAGTTCTGAATTTTAAGTAGTAGGGGTTAAAGAGTAGTCTAAGAAAGTCGAGTTTAGTAGTAAGTGAGTTTGGGGATAGTAACTGAAAAAATGGTGATAAAGGGGGAGATAGTCTGAAAAGTTACTTTAGGCTGTATTGAGGGGAGTTGATAGTAAGGGTATGGCTAGAAATAGATAAGTTTGTGTCCAAGTATAATAGTGGAAATTATTAATCAGGATGAAGTCATTGATCAGGATGAAGAAAGGCAGAGTAAGTAGAGCTCAACAAATAGTGGAGGATGGAAGTGATAATTGTAAGGTTAAAAGAATACATGTTAGAGGGCATAACAGTAGTTTTTATTTAATAGGATAAAAGAATGATGTAAGAAGGCATAGGGCTAGGGGAAAAGGATAAGGGGCATGGATATTTAGTCGAATTGATATGCATATGCTTAGGAGCAAGGACAGGCGTGGGTATTTAGATAGTAGTTTTTCAGTGTTAGTTTGAAGGTCTTAAGGTATTCAATGTCACAGATATTTGATGATAGGACATTTCATAAGTTAGCAATGTTGTGGGAGGCTTTGCCCAGCTCTTTTTGTAGGTTTGTATATAGTTTGTTAGTAGAGTGAAAGGTTCTAGATGGAATGTAGAGTGACAGGATAGATTTCAGAGGAGGGCAGCTATCTGAGTTGTAGATTATTTTATGAGCCAGACAGAGTTACACTAGATTCAGGTAGTAAGGGAATTCTAACCAGTTTAGTTTTTTTTTAGGGCATCACAATGGTGGGTACGGTAAGGTACCCTGGGTGTGAATTTGTAAATTTTGTGAGAACATGACTGTAGTTTGTTCTTGAGTGTTGTATGAAGATAAGTAAGAATGGGGGCTGCATATAGGAAAGTAGGTAGTAGGAGGGTGTTAGCAAGGGTTATTTTGGTGGAAGTATCCATGTACTGTTTATGTCTGTAAATTTTGCCTAGCTTGATATATGTTTTTTAATTATGTTAGTTATGTGTTGTTCAAAGATGAACTTGTTATATATAGTGATGCCTAGAAGTTTTGCTTGGGTTACAATTTCAATTTGAGTTTTGTTTTGCAAATCGGGTTTGAAATCATATGTGAACGGTTTTGGAGAGAACAACAGAAGCTTAGTTTTATTTGGATTAAGTAGTAGTTGTGCATCATTTAACCAGGTTTTGATAGAGGCAAAGGCAGTTTAAGTGATAGTTAAGATACGAGTGGGGTTGGTGGAAGCAGAGATGATAGTGATGTCATCAGCATATCGGATGATCGTTGGGGGAAGGCCGTATAAAGTTTGTTAATAAATATGTTAAAAAGTAGGTGTCCAAGAATGGATCTTTGGGAAACTCCTATATTATTTACCTGGTATTTGGAAATGCTAGTTTACCATTTTACACATTGTTGCCTTTCTGCTGGGTAATTGAAAAAACAGTTTAGAGTACACTGGGAGCAACCTATGGTGGATAGTTGTAATAGTACTTTAGAGTGAAACACTGCATCAAAGGCTTTTAATAGGTTGAATATTATAGATGTAAACTGGCCTTGGTCCATGGCTTTGTAAACAGTATCTGGGAAGGATAGTAGTACTGTAGTAGTACTATGTGCAGGCCGAAAACCATGCTGGGTGGATGTGAGGAGATTGTTATCTAAGAGGAATTTTATTAGTTATTTGTGCATACATTTTTCTAATAGTTTAGATAGAGGTGAGAGGATAGAGATAGGTCAATAGTTTGATAGTTCCTGTTTTTTTCCTCCCATAGGATTCAGAGATAGACTTATTTATCAGAATACTAACAAGATAAGCAATAGAATCTGCAGCAAGTTTTAGATATTTTGATGGAAGATTGTCTGCAGACAAAGCACATGGCTTTAGTTTAGAAAGTAGATTATGTATTAGAGAGGTTCATAGGTAGGTACTAGGCTATTGGCCCTAGGGCATAACCAAGCCTAGCCAAAACTTTTTTGCTTATGCTTCCCTCCCAAGTGGTTTAGTTTCCTGTGCCCCTGTCTAGCAGGGCCACTGAAGTGATTCCCGGGGTGAATTTCCTGTTTCCCATCCACTCACCAAGATTCCTCCTGAAGAGCGCTAATGAGGAGCTCTGCCTCACATTTATGGGGACCTTATTCCAAGATACAGCTTGTAGAGAGGATGTGTTTTTGGGGGGACAGAGACTAAACTAGGGTGGCTGTCTATGGAGTCTGTACTAAGTGATTTCTCACTATGATTAAAGTTGTTATTGGATGAGGAGAACTGTGTAAGTTTTAGAATGCTGTCTATGAAGTAGGAGGTAAACATATTTACTGTTTCATATGCTTCTTTATCTGGGACTGGTGAATGTTTTGGGATGTCCCTGAGGAAAGAAGTTTTGATATAGATTTCCAGAATTTTCAAGGGTTTTTTGTTCAGCAGTTTAACTGTTGTGCAAAATAGTTCTTTTTTTTGAGCTATGACTAGTTTTTTTGCTTGGTTTCGGAGTTGTTTGAATTTTAAGTGATTGCTTTCATTTTTGGCTCTATGCCATTCTTTCCAGACTCGGTCTCTAGCTAGTAATATTTGTTTAGTGGATTTTGTAAGCCACGGTGTGTGGTTTGTTTTGGTCCTTTTAGTTTAGGCTATTGACAGTATGCAGGAAAGTTTTGTTGACATGGCTTAAGGCATCATCTAGGGGGAGTATCTTTAGCAAGGGACCAGTTTATAGTTTTTATGACATTGTTGAAGAGCTGTTGGTTGAAATTGGTTAAATTTGTAGAAGTTTCATAAGCATGGTTTTTGGGCATACATGGGGATACTCTGTAGGTATAAGCTGGTGAGTGGTCACTTAGGGTATTTGGTAGTATATCACAGCTGGAATATTTTGATGGACCATTACCTCTAATTAAGAGTTGCACCTAGCTGAGTTTTGCTATTTACTCTGGTAGGGCAGGTTATAAGCTGTGTGAAGCCATGGAGGTAAATATGTTGTGTTGGAGGAATACTGATCATGTTTGGCCAGTTAATGTTTGTGTCTGCCATTATAACAGTCTCATTAGAGATGTGATTGGAGGGCAGGAAAGAAAATCATCTAGAGATGAGATATTTGGGCCAGGAGGTATATAAAGTACACAGATGCAAATTTTAGTATTATTTATGTGTATGGATGCTAGTAATATTTTAGCTTTACCAAAAGTATGGACAATTTTGGAGAGGGGGAATAATTGATAGGATGGAGCAATAAATTAGTGCTACACCTCCACCTTACCTATTTGTCCTATCTTTACTCAGAATTTGTATCCTGGAGGGACAATTTCAGAGTTCTGAATATGTGGTCTGAGCCAAGCCTTAGTAACTGCTCCTATATCTGGGAAATGAAGTGTTAGCCATGCATGGAGTTCTGAGATTTTGTTACTTATACTACGTACATTAAGTCTTATTAGAAATAGTTTTTTGGTGTAGGATGGTTGTGTAGATCCAGGGTGAGGTTAATATCACCATAATAGTTTAAGGAGTTGGGTTGTGACATAGAAAATAAGTGTAACTTTATTGGTGCACTTGGCGTATTTGTATGGTGTTAGCTTTATTTTATTGGGTGTTACCAGGTAGTGGAGTTTAGTAAGGTGAGTTGTGTTGAATTTAATTAAGTTGGGAGTTATATTAGAATAGCTACCTGTATGGGTGTCAATAGGTAGGAACTGGGTAGATGTTCTTATAGAAACTGACAGTAGAATACAGTTGATAGTAGTGACTTGTAGAAGTGAGCCAAGTACCATAAATAATGCTGCAGAGAAGATGAGGTAATGTGTAGAGGGAACCATGTTTCAGATGTATGCATGTCAGCGAAAAGTAAGCTATGCGTGTAAGTATAGATTATTGTTTAGCTGTTTTAATTAAGTGAAGGTCAGAGAGGAAATAAAATGTGTTCATGTGTATTAATTATAGACAAGAAAAGAGAAAAATGTGAATAAAAGGGAGGTGAAGTGTGAATTGTTAGAGGTGAGGGAAATGAATAATTGGTTTTAATGTGTCTGTAAAAGTCATTTAGATGTCTGTAGGAGTTGTAAGCATAGGAGGGTTTTATTGTATTGACATCAGCTAATTTGATGTTTGTATTTTCTAATTAGTGTTTTGGTATTAACTAATTGGATAAAGGAGATGATGGGGAGGAGCTATGATAACTGTTTCGGCTTTTAGAGCATGTCAGAAGAGTTTTGGACAATCTTCCATAGCTGCCTGTTTATTTCTTAGTAATACAGATTTAGCAGAATCTGTTGATATCCTGCAAGTTTCCAAACAAATATATAATACTGGCGTAATATAAGATTATATGGGTTTCTTTTCCAATTTTCCCAGGCTTTTTTCCTTTCCATACGTTGGACTTTTAGTTCAATAGTTAACCAAGAGCATAACTGGTCTTTAATTCTTTTTTTTTCCTGTTATGTATCTCTTTCCAGAAGTTGGACTTTATGCTCAATAGTCACCCAAGGAAATGATTGGTCTTTAATTCTCTTTTTTTAGTAGGAAAGAGTTGGCCTTCGATAATGGATAGCTCATTGACCCCGGAAGGTATTGTGGACATTGCTTGAGGCATACCAATGAGATCATCCTATTTTCTTATGACGAGGCCATAGTGTATAGTCCATTACTCTTTCTTGCATATTTACACAATATATATGCAAACCACAGGGCAGTGCTTCTCTTTAGCATAAACCATAAACACTATATCTGTCTCCATACAGAAGTAGTAGGCCCTTTCACTCTCTCGTCTCCATCTATCTCTTTGAGGTCACTTCTGTCTAATTGGTTAATATGTACTGTCTTATATGTAATCAGTTTTAATGTACTCTTTCATTCAGTAGGTACTTTCTTCTGAGGTCTTAGACATTAATGCAGTGTATATACTTGGCATTTTAGTAGACTATATGCAGTCCCATCTTAATTGATTACAACTGATGGATGCTATTGCTTTTGTCTGCAACATAGCAGCTACTTTGTTATTGATTACAATATGTTGTAGCTTGATTACATACCCTATGACAGCTGCATTGCATTCATATCTAGCATCATTGCTTTACACGCTGATATTGGGCTGGGTTCACTTCAGTGTTACTTGCCCTGGCTATACTTATTTTGCCTTCATCTTTTCTTTTTTTCAGGGCATTTAAATTACACTAATGGCTGACTTCTTTTACTGCAGTTACCCCTGACTTAGCCATGGCTGCCTAGTGATTGTAAGATTAGCAGCATTACCTGCACATTATTTATAACGTGGATGTAATGTATATAATATATAATGTATAATGTGTATTATTGTATACTGCTGATTATGTAGTATCCATCTACTACTGTCAGTTACTGCAGGGATTGTGTAGTTATTTCTCTAGATAGTGGGTGTCCTCATGAACTACCTTCTCTGTCTCTGTCAAACACAGAGCATGCTTTTCTGTAGCAGCTATTTTTAGCTTTGCACCTATCACATTTTTTTTTTTGCCTTTTATAGGTTCCTGGAACAGCACACGTTGGATTGTCTTCTCATAATGGACCTACCTCTGACTTCTAGCAGATTAAGAATATTACACTTTAATTCACATCTTTTTATGAGTTTTATTTCTACTTTTCATATGTTTTCTTATAGTTATCGTCCCATTTGGGTTAAACTCTGCAGAGTCTGGCATTTAGGTCCTTATTGCTTTCTGTTTTATATGTAGCGCACATGTACCCACTGGTTCCTGCACCTGCCCTGTTTCTAGTCATATTCACTTTTATTATTTGGTCCATATGTATTTGGTCTAATGGAATTTTGTACCAGTTAAGACTAGTCTAGAGTTTTAAGAAGTATGTTGAAATTTGGGCTATCAGAAACATTTGGGTTAATGTTAAAGTCACCTGCAATTATTTATTTATTTATTGCATTTGTTTCCCAGGAAAGTCTGACTGGGTACAGGACCCATTTTCAGCAGTAGCCTGACAAGAAAAGTTCACTTTTAGTGACAATAACACATAAAAGGCAATACTATGCAATAGTCTTTACAACAGTTTTGTCTGTAAAGTTGAATGCATATCCAAGCAGGTATTTTCCAATAGATGTAGGTGCTGAAGGGGAGGTATACATAGTAGTCCAATGTGATGTTTTGTTTTATTTGGTTTCATAGCAGTAGTGTGGTCATTAGAAAGTTTAGTAACCTGTCTATGGAGGAGATGGGTGTCTTAACAACTTGGAGAGTAAATGCTTTTTTAAATGTAATTAATATTGGGGCACCTCTCCTATTGGTCTGTCTGGTCTGTTGTCTACATGCATATGCTAGTTGTTTAGAATGTAAGTAAGGGACTGTACGTATAATTTATCCACATTTTTGGTGCAGGTATTACTTCAGTTTGTTCAGTGACTATCCAGCTTTTAAATTCTGCCCATTAATTATTTATTCTATTACTATTCCACGGGTCAATTTTAAAACTTTTAGAGCTCTTAAAAGGTAGGGGATGCCCATGGGAGTAATACTGGGATCTGTCTGTACATCACCTGAGCAAATTAGATTTAAGATAAACTGGTAGATTTGTATAAGTTTTAACTTACAAAATGCTGCTCTTGGGTACGACAAGTGGATTTGATGTATAAGCATCATTGTAAAAAAATGTTTATAGCATTAGAGATGAGCAGATAAGAATGGAATTGTCTGCATATTGGATGACAGTGGCAAGTTTGGTGGTGGAAATGAGGCTGTTGGTAAATATGACAAAGAGAAGGGGACCAAGTATGGATCTTTGGGGTACACCAGTAGGTACTGGTAGTAGTGGGGAGAGTTTGTTCTCCCATTTTGTAGCCTGCTGACTTTTTGTTGGATAGCTGTGAAACCATGTTAGGGATGATGAATTGAGATTGTATGATGCAAGTCTGTTGAGTAGCAGGTGGTGGGATATGGTGTCAAAGGCTTTTGACATATCCAGGAAAATTACTGAGACTAGTTGCCCATCATTTTTGAGGCAATGGATAGTATCAGAAAAGGTTATTATTGCTGAGTTTGTACTATGTTTAGTTCTGAAGTTGTGCTGTGAACTGGATAGTAGGTTGTTAGAGGTGAGGTGATTCAGGAACTGTTGGTGTATACTTTTTTCCTAGGATTTTGGCTATGGGAGAAAGAATGACAATTGGTTGGTAGTTTGAGATATCTCTAGAGTGGCCGCCTTTGTGAAGGGGACTGATGTGAGAAATTTTCCAGAGATGAGGCGCACACTGTTCAGAGATAGACCGATTGATTATGATGGGTATGGGGTAGGTTATGGAAGGAGCAGCTAGTTTTAGGTATTCATGGACTAGAAGTTTGCTCCAGAGGTGGAGGTTACATTGGATTATGACTCTATCAGTGTAGTATATCTTATCTGTTCATGATGGTTTATTAACCCGGCATTTGAGGAACCATTGAAGGAACAGGACATCAAGAAGGGTTGGATCTTTTATGGCTTGTAAGGCTAGACATGGGTCACCATGGAAGAGTCTATAAAAGACCAAATACAGAGAGAGAGTTACTAATCTCTCTACAAAAATGAAGGTCTCAAGGCTATTGATCTTTTTAGTTAGGAATCTCTGAGATCTCTCAAGTTGAGTGACATGTTTAGACAAGTATGTGTCAAAAGGGTCATTATATTCAATACTGAGTCTGAAGACAGACAAGTAAAGGGGAATTAACCTCAGTGGTGTTAAGGTAATTTCTATGATTTTGGGGGGACATTGATATGGCTCTGTACCAAGCAATGATGTAATAGTTGGATTTGTTAATGGTGATTTAGATCTCCAGGAGTTTCAGGTTAGAGTCATATATAATTTGATGTGAGGTAATTATATTTCGGACAAACACAGATACTCCCCCACAGTTTCTGAAGGGCCTGAAGGCACAATAGATACACTATCACTGCACTGAAATCATGTCTCTCTGACTACACATAGGAATGTGTTTGAGATGTACAAGTTCAGGCATCTTTTTGTTTATACACCTAGAACTTAAGAAGTGTCACCATGATATTGTCCAAATTTGAATTTGAGTTTGCTATGTAAGAATACCCTGTATGGGGACTCTGCCTAAATAAAGGCACAATAGGGGCAGCAAAGGATTTAGCCAATATGTGGAAGCTCTGGTATGAGAGGTATAAGCCATTCCTGGCAAAACGGGACATCTTATTTGCCATCTCAACCCAGGCCAACATATACTGTATTCTCCTTAGAGTCACACCAGCTGTTTAACCAATTGTTAAAGCCAATTATCTTGTCTTAGTATCTAGGCACTGGTTGTGTTCTTCCTAAAGGCTATCCCATGTTCTTGACTTCCACCATAATCTGTTTATTTTTTTTAGCATACATAGTCAAACATGCTTATTTTGTGTATTCTAAAATAGCCTGTACTTCCAGTACTCTGAATGAATAACCATGCCATCCAGGTAAATTATAACATATCAGCAGTGATGTTTGATGGATGAAAGCACTTATCATAAGTAAAAGCTGAATTATTCCATTGACTAAGTCTGCATGAGATTTTCTTCGCTACTTTTATAGAAGAAGCATTAACATCTTTAACATTTGTTTGCGTTCTCCAGTGTAATAAAATACCTCTTAATTTTATTTTTGATCGGACTTTTTGGATTATTTTAGGGCCAGCTCAGTCCTTGAACACTGAGACAGCCTTTATTGTTCCGGAGCTGCGTTTTGTGGGTGTTTTGTGCTTATTTCCTTCTTTGGATATCCTAGTATTTTCCTATGAACACTTGACTTTTTCCCATTAGTTACATATTCATTATATCTATACTGTATGTCATACATGTTTATAAGATAGTTAATAAATATATTTACTTTCCTAAATATAAGCAGCAACCTTTTCATCCCCACCCCTCCCACCATATATCACATATTGCTTTCTCATTAACTTTTCTTTAGTTATATGGCAATTCTTCACATCTACTTTTCCATAAACACCAAACATTAATGAATAAGATTTTTTCCCATTTTTTCAAATTTATCTTTCAGTATTAGGTAATGGACATTATACAATGACCCCCCATTAATATTCCAAAACGTGCACGCTGATTGGTCAGCCTTCACGTTGTAAATCAGAGTTATACTAATGAAAAAAGGTCCAGTCACCCAGACTTTTTCCATTAGTCTAAGTCTTTTTTTACAGCAATGGAGAACGCAAGCTTTAAAAAAAGTAACGGAGATCTTCCTATCTCCGTTGCTTTTTTTAAAGGTGTCTTGCAATGTTAAATGGGTTTAACATAGCGAGTCAGCTTTAAAAAAAGCAACGGAGATTCTCCTTTGCTTTTTTTAAAGCTGTCTCGCTATGTTAAACTCCTTTAACATAGCGAGACACTTTGTAAAAAGCAATGGAGATGTTGCTTTCTCCGTTGCTTCTGCCCACAGCTCTGTTGTACTGCGTAAGCATACGCATGCACAGTACATCGGAACTGCCTCAGAAAATCAGACAGCTGTGGAAGGGCAGCAAGTAGGCATTATACAACGCCATTATTTAAGAAAAGTAATTTTTTTTCTTAAATAATGTCATTGTATAATAGCAATAATCCACTTCTGGGTGTGAGTAATGCTGGATTTACCCACTGTTGTCTTTGTTTGGCCACTCAGGCTTTGCTCTCTTGACCAAACCACACCAACCGTGGGTAAATCCAGCACTACACACACCCAGGCATGGGTTATTGCTATAATAAACCAGAAAAGCTACCCTCTTCCTTATTTCCTACAATACAATTTACATTTTTTTCCTGGAATGCACAAACTCCCCCTACTGTCCACACATTATTTTTGTACAGTCCTGGATTAAATGTAATTCATTTCCACAAAAATACTTTTAGCTGCTCTCAGTTCTTTTGTTTTTAAAAGTTACATAAGCTGCCCATCCACTATTCCATATTTTTCTGTCATTCACAACTTTATTATTATCATGAACATTCTGACATCTTTTTCTTCTTCTTCTTCTTCTTCTTTCGGCTGCTGCCATTAGGGATCACCACAGTGGATCATCTGTTTCCATTTCTTCCTGTCCTCTGCATCTTGCTCTGTTAAACCAACCACCTAAATGTCCTCTCTCGCCACATCCATAAACCTAATTTTAGGCCTTCCTCTTATCCTTTTACCTGGCAGCTCCATCCTTAGCATCCTTTTCCCATTATATGCAGCATCCCTCCTAAGCAAATGTTCAAACCAATGCAACCTCGCCTTTCTGGCTTTTTCTCTAAACCGCCCAACCTAAGCTGACCCTCTAACATACTCATTCCTAATCCTGTCCATCCTCATCATACCCAGTGAAAATCTTAGGCACCCTGTCATATGCTTTCTCTAAGTCCACAAAGACATAACAATGAACATTCTGACATAAACTTAGAAAAAAAGATTTTAATGCATGCTCTTCTGTCCCAGTTGCTCTAAATTGTAATAACATTTTTAAAAATTATTTGTCCTTTCACATCCATTAACAAAACTTTCTGCTAATGCAAATATCTATAAAGTTACTTCACAGTCAGGTTCAGTTCCTATATATATTAATGCCCTAATGTCAGACGAACTAAACCTTAAGGCCATAACAATATCATCTAAAGCAAAGTACCTGTGTATTAGCTGTTCGTTCTTTGTTTTCACCTTTACCACTGTCTTTTCCACCAGCTTTCAACAGCTCTGGTTTCTCTATGCTGCACAAGCACATACTTTTCCGTTGCAGTCTTTCACTTATGCCTGCTACTGTTGCTGCTGCATAAATTTTTACTCTGGTAATGCTTTTCTCAGTATCCCTCTATTTACCACTCTGCTCCATCGTCTTGCAGCTCAACACATTACATTAACTTAAAACTATTTACTTCACTGGCTGGATGTGCCCACTGTATATCCATACAATAATTGACTGTACCCTTCTGTCTATCTTTCATCTGCTCATCGCCAAATATTTTGCCCATAACTATACTCCAATTCCTTTGGGGTTTTTTTCATCCATCTTTTTGTCTAAGGCAAAGTCATCCAGACCCCCTGATGCCATAATATTCACCTCCAAATCATCATTATAATAAAACATTATTGTGATAGTCAGTCTTCTTCAATAAATCTAAATAATTTTAAAGGCACACACAGCTCTTAATGCACTTCCTCAACCCGCTTATGTGAAACGTCTGCATTTTCAATCATTCAGTCATTCAAATAAAAATCTGCTTTATTTTGTTAAGAGTTGTGGAAGCTGGAATATTTCATAATACACAATGGCTATAAGGGAAGAACTAATACTGGATGGGATACCAGTCCATCACAAGACACATTCACATATATGCACAAGCACCACATACACACACTTTTGGGAGACTCAGGGTACCACCAGATCTCCTATCTGCAAATCCTTTAGATACATGAGGAAATCGAGGACACCTTTGTAAACACATGCGGACACAAAGAAGACATGTAAATTCTGCACATAAGGCACCCCAATGTGAGTCAAATTGAAAAATTGGGCATAGTGAGCCTGTAATGTTAACTGATGTAACGCACTGCCATCCCTTTCATTTTCAGTATAGAGCTAATATTATAAACCACAGTAAAGGAATATAATTGAGTCCCTTGCATGTCTGCATGCTACAGCTTGTTCAGGTTTTGCCTGCTAAAATAAAACAGAAAGCAAATAATGAACACATCTAAGTTATAATTTAATATCAATGAACACGTGTTATTATTCCAAATGGAAGAACGTTTTTTTTTTCATCTAGAACATTATCAAAGTAGCAAAGACACTGTTAAAACTTGTTTCAGAAATAATTAAAAAAAATCTCAAAAGCATTGTTTAAGCTGAAAAGGAATATACATATTCAGAGAAGTTTAGAATTTAATAAATAGGTTCATAGGTTCATAGGTTCATACTAGGCTATCTGCCCGAGGGCATTTATAAGCCTAGCCCATCGTTTTGTGGCTTACGCCACCCCTTTAGTATGGGGAACTATACCCATTATTTTTATTGCTCTCTGTCTCTAGTGACACACTGAGGTAATTCCTGGGGTATATCTGCGATCTCCCATCCATCCATTGGTCAAGATTTCTCTTGAACAAGCCCAGCTCGTGCTCTGCCTCACATGTTCGATTTTGTATAGGTCTCTTTGGGGAGATCTTTCTCTCCAGCATCGCCCCTCCAGCCTATTAATAGGTTTAAGTCTTTAAGTCTCCTGATTGCCCGGATCTGTGGCTCTGATGGATTTTGAGGTTTTTTTTCAAATCTGGGTTAATATTCATGACATGACATGTTGTCACCTAGGAGTACCAAGCAGGTCCTCTGAGAGCAGCGACTGAATAGAGCTGGAGTTCTTTCAGTCGGGCAGCGGCAGACAGATTTTTTGAGTTTGGTTATCCTTTTTTGCCAGGTCCTTGTGTCCTCCCTCTGGATAGGGTCTGCGGGTCATTCGAGATATATTCCTGGTGGGGTGATTGTACATCAGAAGTGATGGTGAGATGGATGAGGAGACTAGGACTATCCTTTGATCTAGATGAGAAGATGAGAATCCTAATGATAACTAACTGGAAGGACTATATCTACTTTCTATACATGGGTGCTACATGGACAGACTACTGATAAACTGGGGGTCCCCCAGTCCCTTGATAACCCTGATAACTTAGTCTGTTGCCACCTATTTGCCACCTATTTTGCAAACCTTGCTTTTCTTGCTTTTCCATCATGGCTTGACTATTAATTTTTGGCTCTGGTGGCACCAGTTATCCTTGTTCTGAGACCCTTGTGAAGGATGTGTCTGGTGTGTCAGTGTTTTCTACTTGTCAGATTTGTTTTGCAGTCATTTGCAAACTTTAACAGCTATTGTAAAACTTTGTTGTTTGCTTATGAGCTGAAGACACCACAAGAACAAACTTTGAGTCTGACATGAGCTGGCCTGGACCCCTGTGGGAGTGGGACACCACCAGGCTTTGCATGTTCTTGACCCTTGGGGGTTCTTCACTCAGCCAGTTTCACACTCATCTTGTGATGTATGGGTTAACATTTAAGTGGATTTTTTTTGATAGCTTTGGAGTTTTGCCTAGCGAAGGCCTTAGTAGGATCGATGGAACCTGTTTCCCTTGCCAATCCATCATCAATGGCTTTGAGTCAATCTCAAAAAAGTCAACTGGTTTAAAAAGTGCAAATTTGTTATATATCCTGAAATCTGCTTGGCTTTGACTGATCTTT
Source organism: Protopterus annectens (assembly GCF_019279795.1). Classification (NCBI taxonomy): domain Eukaryota; kingdom Metazoa; phylum Chordata; order Ceratodontiformes; family Protopteridae; genus Protopterus; species Protopterus annectens. The sequence goes on from NC_056736.1 coordinate 330,283,561, forward strand.
TAGTTTTGCTGTTTTTTTTTTTTGTTTTTTTTTTTGTTTGCAACTGGACAACACATGGTGGACTAAATTTTTGAGTATGCTTTTCTTTTGGCTGTAATTTGCTGCCTAGTTTATTTTGTCTATGAAGACCCTGGCAAGCAGATTCTTGTTTAAGTGATCTGTTATCTCATTTTAAAAAGAAGATATCTTGTATTTAGCTACAGTTAATACTCTGTGCCGGGGTCTAGATGAAATGTTACAAAACTTTAAGTGTAATTAGTATATATGATGTGAAATACCACTCTTAATATATATTCTCTGTGGCCTTTCATTCCTAATATGGCATGTAAGAGACTGATGCACAATGAAATCTATGCTACTGTTCTACTACTAATTTGGAATGGTGTCTGTTGTTTTCAGAGCCCATTTTGTCAATATTTTTTTTGTTTATTTAATAAAACAAAATGTAACAATTTATAATATTTACAAAATCAAATAGGACTTAAATCACACTTATTGACTTATCATATTACATATAATTCGTACATTTCAGTTATTTAATCTATACTTTTCTAGTAACAATTTCAATTTTTACCAGTGTTTAATGTTTGATTTATTATTGTTAGCTGTTAATTTAATACAGCACATTTCTTTATAACACACAATAATGGCTAGATTAATGAAGTCGCACTTGGTACTGATTCTTTTTTCCATTTAATTGTAATAACTTTTCTTGTTACTGCAAATATGGACCACATCAGGGGATGTTGTGATGAATTTATGCAGCTAAGAAGTGGGGCATTAGTCAATATTAGAAACTCTGAAATTAAACATTTATTCACACATATAGTCTTAACAAAATCCTGGTCTATATTATGTAGACTAATGATTAAAATCTCGATTTACCTTTCATCGACCCATATATGTCGAAGCTGCACATCGTTTAATGGCCAAATCATTGATTTCTTTCTAAGGGAAAGAAATCAGTAGACCAACCATGCACACCACATTACAACAAATACTATGAATGTGGGGAGCTGTGCCCTCCACAACCCCCCAACTAAATATACTAACTCAGAGATTGCACTACAGTCAGGAAAAGGGTGGATTTAAAAGAACCAGCAATAGATTTATTTCCCTTAGAAAGAAATTGATGATTTGGCCATTTGACGATGTGCAGCTTCGACATATACAGGTCGATGAAAGGTAAGTCAAGATTTTAATCGTTCGTCTATATAATATAAGCCCACAAAATCCTGGGTAACATCCCAGTATTTTTTTTATTTTTCTCACAGTGAAAAAATATATAATACGAGTCAGTTTTTAATATTTTCTTATACCTCCAACAAACATCTTCCTTGGTTTTGTGCATTTTTTTTTAATTCTGTGTGGTGTAACATATATTTTATGCAAGTATTTCCATATGAACACTCTCAAGAAAATACTAAAAATACTAGCTGTTGTATATCCCACTGATTTCAAGATTAGGTCTTTGCTACCATCATTGCCTGCTTCTTTCAGTCCACATTGATTAACATAATTTCAACATTTAGGATTCATATTTATTTATAATTCTAAAATTAATTTATACAAATATGTTTTATGTCTCCACTTCCAATAGTAATTATAAAAAGTATTCCAAATTATTTAGATAATTGTTTTATTAATTTCTTTCATTAAAGTATTTGCTTCCAAAATGTTTAATTTATACTGTAAATCAAAGCTTAGATTTCATGTTCAAGTTCATATTTGGACATAATCAGATCTGCTGTTATAATATTTTGAACTGTTTAATTATATCAACTTATTGATGTTGTAGTGATCAATAAACCCCAGTCTGTATACTATAGGAAATAAACCACATTTTTATATTGTAATGCTTATAAACATAATTTCTGAATGCCTTTAGCAACATATGAATGTATTTGGAATTTATTAATCTGTTAGAAGAACTATGAGAATAATTTTTATGATGTATAATATTTTTTTATCTAAATATCTAAAGAGAAGGAAGAGGAGGTTGGGTTTACAGGTGATCTGTGACAAACAGCAGCATATATTAACTTCAGTGACCCATTTTGGAGTACATTTATTACAATGTAACTTTTTGTCTGGCAGTACATGTCTTCACCCCTAAGTATTTACTGTTTATGATGTTTTATACATTACAAACTAGTTGGTATTACTCTGTAACTGAAACTGTAAAAGTATACTGCTTTAATATGCACTCTTAGATTTTCAAGATAAAACCCTTAGCCGAAACGTATTAACCTCAGTGTGAAGCTGGCTGATTTATTAATAACTTTCTTTACTATCTGACTTTAAGAGGACTGTGCACAGTTATTAAACACATTTGTCTATTTCACAATGTGCTTATATTCCATAGTAATAGTAGGGCATTTAGACAATATCTGTTCTTAATGTTAATACTGCAGTCAGATGTTTACTGTATATGTTTTAAAACAACCTACTGAATGAACTCTCTTACCATATACTAAACATGATTCAAACTATTAGGACTCTTAATTTACAATACTGTTAAGGCATATTAACATTTCAAAATGCTATACAGTGGTAGATAAATGGTGAACTTTTTGTTCGGCTGCAGAACAGTTCTAAATGATTAAAAGTAAAGAGAAGGTGGCAGTAGGCACAATAGTTTGTCTATAGTGGTGTATCACAGACCTAGTAGGTTACATTTTTTAGGCCTTTAGTTCACTTTTTGTGGAATAATTGGTTGGGTTACCTAAGCTTGTGCTGTTTAATAATACATTTATAAGGGCAATATTGAGCAACGTATTTAACTATAGGAATTAATTTGTTGGACCTTTATTTCACTTTGGTGGAATAATTGGTCAGTGTGGTTGCCCAAAGTTAATAATTGTGGCTGCAAAATATTGAGGCTGTTCAATCGCAAGCATATAGGATCTCTTTTTGGTTCTATTTCTCTTGTGCTTTGGTTGGATTTTTGCAACGGACCTGTGTTCAACCTAAGGGGTTCTGTCCAACCATTTGTTTATTTGATGGTGAGAAAATATATTCTTCTTTGTCTGTTGTTACAGGCCTTGGGGCAAAGATAATCTGTGCTGCTTGGCGGTGAGTGTATCTTCCTATTCAGTCCATGTATGCTACAAGCCTTGGGGCTAAGGTAATCAATATATGCTAACCAGCCATTACTTTGTGAACTTCCAGTTGAAAAAAGTATATTTTGTCTATTCTCATTGTGGTTGGAACTGGGACTGTATGCCTTATACTTGCTCATTTATACATCCATGTATGTTTATTTGTATTGATGTATATGTTGGTCGTAAGGTAACATTGGGCTGGTTTCATTTTTGGTTTATGGAAGACGTTTTTGACCAGTGACCAACTATATTTAATGCAGCTAAGGCAAAGGATAACTGATAAAGACAGTAGCTACAGTAAAGGATATTAGCTAATTACTTTTAATTGGTAAAAATACATATTGCTTACTTCTGGTCACACTATAGCTACTAATTACACCCTTTTACCACCACTACACCTCTATCATGACATAGCCTAGTACCTAAATATAAATTGCAGACAGCATGCATATCACACTAACATCTCTCTCACTATTCCTCACAACAATAGCCTACATCACATCCATACATACTAATATATCACTAGGCAATACTACATTCCACACAACACATATTTCCACATCTAATTAAACACACATAAACTGTTTTATTATACTCCTGACACTGACCATAACAGAAACATGGCTAAAACCCAGTACCCAAAATGAAGAGATCCTCCCTCCAGGTTATAATATCGTATATCTATAATATCTTAAGACTGGAGAGAATGGGTAGAAAAGGAGGTGGAGTTGCAATTCTCCTTAAAAACACGCTAAACCTTAAACCTCTTCAAACCCCTCTACTAAAATTTAGTAATGCCGAAACCCTTGCATCTGTTGTGAATATAAACAAAACAAAAAAAAATTAACATTCTCTGCTGGGAAATAACTCTTCTATAATTGAGGAAATCCTACAATGGACTAGAGATAATCTCCTGCATGAAACCACCCTACTAGGTGATCTGAATATTGACTGGTTGGCCTGTAATTCCAACAGCCCCACTAATCACATAAATCTGTATGGGTTCTCTCAACTTATTCAAGAACCCACTAGAGTAGACAAAAAACCCCAAGAAGAATCCATCCTTGATTGGACACTGGTCTGCAGAATCCATAATGGCACTATCCAGCCAATTGTCCAAAAACAACCCTGCACATATCCCAGCCAAAAGTGTAGATAACATTCCCCCCCCTAACTCTTTCACCTGTTCCCACCTTCAAAATTAAAAAACTTCTTCTGAAATTAAACCTACCACCCTTGCAGATGATAGTCTACCTACCAACTTCCTGAAACTAGCCACAGAATCCTTATCCTAGCCTGTTTCCATCCTCATAATCCACTCCCTAAAAGAATCTTACATTCCTCAACTGTGGAAAGTGTCTGACATTATTCCTCTTCAAAAAGGCGGTAATTCCTACAACATCTGTAATTACTGTCCTATAGCTATTCTATCTCCCCTCTCTAAGCTGCTAGAGAAATGTATTCACTCTCATGTCTTGCATTTCCTGAACACGCACAAACTCCTCTCCACCACACAACATGGGTTCTGGCCACACCACAGTACAACTACCACTCTTCTCTCATTTACCAATCTAGTAAACCAATACAGAAATGATTATAACTATACATATGCTATATTTTTGGATCTATCCAAAGCATTTGATATGGTCTCACACTCCCTGCTATTAGATTCACTAGCATCCCTATATTTGCCCTTTCTACTATTGCCTGATTCAAGAAATATCTAGCTGATAGGCAACAATCTGTCCAATGGCAAGGGGCACTATCTCCTCTACTTCCAACTTTTATAGATGTACCTCAAGGCTCAGTACTGGGCCCACTTCTCTTTTCTATCTACACTAGCATGCCACACTCATACAGTACCAGATGATGCGACTTTAATCTGCTCAGCCCCATCTCTTTCCACTCTTCAACAATAGACCAAGGAATCCTTTAGCTCTGTGGAAAGTTGTATCACAAATATCCAACTCATCCTTAACCCTAATAAAACTAAATTGCTTTTATTTACCCCCAACAAATCAAAGTCTGCTCCTCTTTCCTTTTCTATTACCTGTAAAAATGGTACTATCATTTCTCCGTCTGCCCATACCAAACACCTCGGTGTTGAGATTGACAAAAACCTTCTCTTTGATGTCCATATCTCCCAAACCATCAAAAAGGTTCACAAAAAAATGGGTTCACTATACAGACACAGACATTTCCTCTCAGATCAAGCACGGATCACCCTAGCCCAAACTTATCTATTGTCCACACTAATGTATGCAGCACCAATTCTTACTCATATTATAAAACTTGACCTTGATAAACTTGCGTCATGCTATAATAATATTGCCAAATGTGCTAACAATGCCACCTTCAGATCCCATCATTGTCTAGCTCTAAGGGAGTTAAAATGGTTAGAATTTCCTCATTTACTAAATTACCACCAACTGGTCATTGCCTGTAGAATTCTGAAGAATCCTGACAAAACCCCATCACTAAGTCAAGTACTTACCTACTATGCAACAAATCACTTCAATGCATCTCTAGGGCTAACAACACTGCTGGCAAAGCACTTTTCTCCCACACCATTGCTAGAAACTGGAACAACCTCCCCCCTTCACTGGCCTCCATCCCCACCATCTCACACTTCAAAAACTCTCTAAAATCACATCTCAAAGCACCTGGCTATGCCCATGCATAACCTAAAATCACTGCTTTAACTCTGTGGAAAGTTGGAAGGGCTTATTACTTGCTTACTGTAAATGCTACAGTTTTTGTTTTACATCCAACAATTTTTATCTTTTTAATATAGCTACTTCATTCTAACATGATGTATGTAATGACTCTCAATGCTAAAATATTTTTTGTCTGTTTAACTGCTGAGTTGTATCCTGTCTGTTTTACATTTCTGTCTTATTAGCTGGATTTTTGCTGCTACAATGTGTTATTATCAGTTTTTACTACTATGTATTAAATTCTAGTATTTCTGTTAATATATGTGGAGCTTTTCTCCCTGGGCCTCCCCTGAAAATGGACCCAGTCTAGTTGGACTATCCCGGTAAACAAATGTAAAATAAATAAAATAAAATTAATTTGCAGTGGGCTATGGCCTTTGTCCCATGACTTCTCTTTCACGTCCCCACTGCATTGCAGGATAAGTTTGCTGTTCCTATAGATGGCCAACATGCTATTTGAAAAAAAAAAAATTGCTTAATCCTATCATCATAAAAATAATATAGTTCCCTGCACCTCACTCCCAAATAATAAAATAATTCTTGTGGGGGGGGGGGGCAAGCCCAATGCCCCATACACTGGGGGACGTCCTCAACTTCTCCAAACTAATATGTACTAATTTTGCAGTCAAACAACAGTGGCAAAATAAGAACCTCACTGTTAAAACAGAGAGTGCTTTCACTAAGCTCACCACCTCAAAAAAGCAAAAATCAGACAAAAGCCCACTTTTTCTCACCGTTTTTCTGTTCACCAACCTACCTGCTCCATCCCTTTACCTACCTTTATTAACCTATTTCACAACTCACCCTGTTCCTCACTGTGCCTGTTTTGTAATAGAAGTGGACTTAAAACAAATGAAAAAATGTCTACGGTATGAGTAAAGTGCAACCAGATGAGGAAAATCAATAAAAAAACTCCTTTATTGCCACAGATTTTCATAAGAATCTAGCACTTTCTTCTCTCTAGTCTCAAAATGGACCCAGACTTTAGACGCTTGTGCCTGTTTACTCATCAACACAGGAATGTCTTTCTTTCTAACTGCAAACACAACTGCATTACATCAAAGTGATGCTTGTTGAAAAACAATTGAAATCTGAAGACAGAAACTTTGCAAAACTCAGAATTTTGTTTACTGTGGAACACAGAAGGAAATTTTTAAAGTAATTTCTAGACTATAGAATCAATACTCCGTTTTCTGTATACTCCAGAAAAACTGTGCAGGTGGAAACCTTCATGTAGCACAAATAGTAATACTAATGGGCTCATTCATATCTAACATTTGGCTTGTTATAACAGGTAGTTTCAACCGATTTTATTTGAGCAATCAGAACCCAAATGGTTCTCTATTACCTGCAGGGAAACAAGGCAAATTTGACTCTAAATGAGTGGAGGCCGTTAGCTGATACTGTAGTGTTCTTTATCCAGTAGATGTCTTAGCATACACTGGTTGCTTCTTTGATATTTATTTCATATAGAAGGAAAAGAAGTGGGCTTACCAATTCAGCCCACTCCTTCTATTCTGCATTGGATTCCATGTCACCTGTTAAAAGGTGATGGAAGGTGAGCCACAATCAGTGAGCAAGTTTACTACCACTGAAGCTGCAGACTTCATGGCCCTTGTGTAGCCTGTTCTCTGTAACTCAAACAATATAAAACAATAAAAAGGCAATGCAGAAGTAACAGATCTGGATTTTAAGATAAGACCATTCGTGCTCAAAGTTTCATGTGCCACTGCACCATGAAATAAATGTTAATGAGATTTTTTTTTTGTGATACAGTTGAAATGATTATGATAGTCATGATAGAGTGACATCTCCATTTGTAAAATTAATACTTTATTTTTTTTTACTTTATGTTTTAAACCAGACATAAGCTCCCAGTATAGGCCACTGTCATAAGATTCCAGTTTTGGGATACTCATACAAAATCACGCATGCATACTGTGCTCCAAGACAATGCATGCCATGAAATGCAAGTTAAGAGGAAACTGAAAGTTAAATTGAAGTATCTCCAGTACCCATCCATCAGGAGTTGGTACACCTGTTTCACACACCGCAACATAGGTGCCATTCTGAAATGATAAGGCAAGTGACAATGGACACACATGTATGGATACTAGAGACGGAAACACGTGCTCCACTTGGGGAAATGAGTAAATAGTTGTGGGTCCTGGAAAGCAGAAACATAACAGCAAAGATATGTCCTTATAACAACTGTTTCCCAGTTTGCAGTTACAAAAACTCAAAAATGAACTTAGGCAATATAAAAGAAAAAAACTGAAAAAAACTATTTTTAGCAATCAAGCCTAATTAAGTCAAGCCAAAATACTGGCATCTGACTAAAACATAAATTGAGTTAAATAAATTATAGAAGTTCTGAAAAACTCATGAATAATATTGGCAAACATGGTGGAAAGAAAAATACAAACCAATTCACTTTTATCAGTTTTTATCCTCACTCAAATTATCACTTCACCTTTTGAAGTGTTTTATCTATGAATCATGTAACACAAGATCATAATTAATATGTGACACCGCTGCACTGGCCCAGCAATCAAGGAACCTCTATCCTCACCACTAACACCAGTGAGGTGCATCCACATTGGGAAGGATAACAAATACACACATAGTGTAGTGCAGTTTCCCTTAAGAGCACGCAGAGATCAAAGTCAGTCTGGGGCTGGTTTCTCCCTTTCTCTCCAGATCCCCAATAAGACTCCCCACTGGCACAGCATTAGGGTCTAGATCTCAGCCTAGGGGTCAAGCTAAAACCTCCAGCACCCTCTCTGTCCAACCAGTTCTTCGTGACCCTGCCCAAGTAGCTGACACACCCACACTTTGAGATATGAGTTATATACAATCACACAGACACTCCCGGGGAAGGCTGGCACAGGTTCTCCAGCTATGCCCCTTCTGTCCAGACTATACAGTAGTACCACCTGCCACCAACCACTAATATCAGCTACTAATAAAGCCCTTATCAAAGGGTGTCCAATTATTACTGTGCAATATTATTATCCAAGTGGTAAGTGTGATGAACAGCAAGGCGTATTTGGAGTGGCTTAGACAGTATCACTATATACATGCAATGTACTCTAGAGCTTAAATTATCTCTACATAAAACAGCCACAGTTGAAAGGTTTAAAAATATTTAATAATAAATAATAATAACACAAGACAATACTTCTTACTACACAGTGCTAGTCAAGAGTTCAGAAATGACAGAGGAATGCTTAAAATAATAAAACAGTTAGACTAGACTTCCTATTTCCTATCTATATCTAAGAGTAAACACAGTTCTAAAGTAAACTTACATATAGAGCAAGGCAGTGCTGGTGATGTTGTCAGTTCTGAAAACAAAATGCAAAATACTCTGACTCTCTCTCTCTCTCTCTCTCTGACCTTAAATTGATAACAGAGTACCACTGACTCATTTCAGATTACATCATTATTCTCTGTTTCCCAGGCTAACAGAAACTCAGAGTGTAACAGCCCTTTTGATTTTGCAGCTGGTCAGGAAGCCAGCACAATATAAGACATTATACATGTAAATTCTAGCCATTAACTCTGGTCTCAAAACAATAGGAAGAATTCCTTCATTCAGACATCTCAGCTCCACATTTTCAGATCAAATAATTATACAATGCTTGACTTATCAGCTTTCTTACAGCAGAGTGCACTGTTGTTACATTTTTGTAGTTCAACATCCAATACAGTCTTTTCACATTTAAGGGAACATGCCTGTGCCTTATTAATATTTACAAATGAAAGAATTATCTACAAAATTCTATCTATCTAGGCTGGCAGCCTTCACATTTCTTGACATATTGCCCCCCCCACCCCCACCCCCTGGAGAACTCAAGCTAGTTTTTCAAGTGACCGTTGAGAAACATTGCTTGAGAGGGTTAGATCTGAGTATACCTTACCCCATTCCCTGTCTCGAGAGCCCATCTGCTTTGGTATTGCTAATCCCACTGCGGTGCTGCACTGACATATCATATACTTGCAACCCTAGGCTCCATTTTATGAACGTGGCATTTTGCTGGCTGACACTGTGTAACCATGTTAGGGGATTGTTGTCTGTAACTACAGTGAATTTTCTTCCATACAGATAAGGCTGAAGTTTCTGCCGTGCCCACACCATGCTTAGACTTTCCTTTTCTACAGCTGCATAGCATTCCTCCCTGGGTTGGACCCTACAACTGAGACAAACCACTGGGTGCTCTTCTCCCTCTGAAGAAATCTGGCTAAGTGCAGCCCCCACCCCATGGTTCAAAGCATCCACCTGCACAATAAATTCTTTACTGTAATCTGGACTGTCTAACACAGTGGGTCCTCCCAAAGCTTTTTTTAGCTTCTGGAATGCCTGCTCACATGCTGGGGTCCACAGTACCTTATCTTGTCTGTTTGTCCTTGTCATGTCTGTGAGGGGAGCAGCTATGGTACTATAACTGGGGACAAACTTTCTGTAGTACCCTGCTGTCCCTAAGAATGCCCTCACATGCTTTTTGGTAACAGGTGCAGGCCATGCCTGAATGGCTTCCACTTTGGCAGGTTCTGGCCTGATCTTACCACTCCCCATTCTATGTCCCAGGTAGGAGACCTCTGCTATACCCATGCGACATTTTCTCAGCTTAATGGTCAACCCTGCCCTCTGTAGTCTGCCCAGAACCTCCCTGACATGTTGAAGGAGCTCTTGCCAGAAATGGCTGTAGATGGCAATATCATCTAGATACACAAGGGCAAAACCTCCTGCTAGGATGTGATCTACCAGCCTCTGGAAAGTCACTGGGGCTTTTTTCAATCCAAAGGGCATCTTTGTGAACACATACAAGCCAAAAGGAGTCACAAAGGCTGACTTCTCTCTAGCACTGGGAGTCAAGGGTACCTGCCAGTAACCTTTGGTAAAATCAAAGGCTGTAAGATACTTTGCCCCACCCATCTGCTCTATGGCCTCATCTTTCCTAGGCATGGGGTAAACATTTGACTCTGTGTGACTGTTTAATTTCCTGTAGTCCACACAGAATCTGGTGCTGCCATCTTTCTTTGGCACCAGCACCACTGGGGAGGCCCAGGGACTGTTGGAATATTGAATTACCCCTAGTTTCGACAATTCCTGTATCTCCTCCCTTGGAATCTGTTTGACTCTCTCAGGCACCCTATAAGGGGCCTGCCTAATAGGCCTTTGGGGTCCTGTATCCACCTGGTGCTGCACCAGGTAGGTGCACCCTGGTTTCCCAGTGAACATGTCTCCAAATTCCTGTAACACTGCTCGGATGTCTTGAACCTGGGTAGGAGATAGCTGCTGGGACATTGCTACACCTTCCACTGAGGTGTCAGTCCGAGCCTCACTGAATAGATCAGTCACCAGCTCTCCCTCAGACTCCTTCTGCAAGCCACTGCAAATACTCAGCACAAGGGCCTACCTATCATGGTAAGGTTTCATCATGTTAACATGGTATAATTTGTGCTCCTCCCTCTTGCCTAGCAGTTCTACCATGTAGTTACATCACTGGCCTTCTTTACCACCTTGTAGGGTCCCTTCCATGCTGCTTGCAGCTTGTTGTGTCTGACAGGAATGAGAACCATTACCTGCTGCCTTACAGCATGCTCTCTAGCTCAAGCATTCCTGTCATATCATACCTTTCTCTGTTGTTAGGCTTCTGCCAGGTTCTCCAGGGCCAAACCCATGATTTCCCTGAGCCTTGTCCTGAGGTTTAGGACATATGCCACAACAGACTCCTTGTGAGGTTCACAATCACCTTCCCACTCATCACAAAATAAATCTAGAGATCCCCTCACCCTATGCCCATACAACAACTTAAAGGGTAAAAAACCTGCGGATTCTGGGGAACCTCTCTGTAAGCAAACAACAGATGGGGCAAATATTTGTCCCATTCCCTCTTAACTCATTACAGTCGAGTGATGTCTCCAAGCTTTTTTGCAGTTACCTCCTACTGCACCTCTAGGCGTCAAGTATTGCCTGTTCATATTTGCATTAATAATTCCAAAACCATGTTACATACAAGGTATCAGAAAATTTTACCTTGAAGCATACATGATGGCAAGCACAACTTTAATATATCACCTCTGTCAATGAGTATTTGATAAAAATATAATGTTTCTTTCCGAAATTGGTACACCTTGTTTGCTGTAGCATAGACTAGATTCAGACCTGCTGAATCTAGCTTTGTTTGTATAACTTGAGTACTAATCCAGGCCATCTTTTTTTGGAGAAGGTTCCTCTGCACCCTAGTGGCAGGCGTGTGCAGTTACAACTTGTCTGATCGAAAACTGCCGGAACGGGGCTCAGTTTTTAGCTTTTATTGGTTAATTTGTTTAAATCAGTTTGCTCATTTGCTACTGTTATATATATAAAAAAATGTATATATATATATATATATATATATATATATATATATATATATATATATATATATATATATATATATATATATATATATATATATATATATATATATATATATATATATATATATATATATATATATATATATATATATATATATATATATATATATATATATATATATATATATATATATATATATATATATATATATATATATATATATATATATATATATATATATACTTTATACATCGCCATTTAGTTAGGATTAAACTATTCCCGGCGTCATAAAGTCTGCTCTTCAAATTTTCCCTTAGAACTAATCAGTTTTTAGTTTTAGCACTCAAACCTGTTTCTTTGAGCTCAGCACTTGTTCAGAACTCGTTGTAAGCACTAAATAAGCTACTAATTACTACAGCACTCAACTTTCCTCACTTATCTTGAGGAAAACAATTTTTAGTACTTAATAAATAGCACCTATCCAGGCATGTCTAAGGGTCAGATCCCAGTGTTTTCTCCTGTCTACCTGATTAATCTGGGCATCTTAGAGCAATGCAGCAATTGCCTCATGTGTACAGGCAACCCTCTACTCCTACCACCCAACACTACAACCTGTTTTATTATTTTTAATGAAATAATTTTTGTTGAACTTTTTTTTTTTTGTTTTGCAGTCATGAATAAAATCCTGATCTGATTTGACCTGGTGGGACCCCCTGGGAGGGTCTTTATTGCAGAAGAGGACAAACCTCTTGTAGAGTGGTCTTTGCCTGATTGAGTGAGACATTGGTCAATGGAAGATGAGGGGGTGGGAGAACTTCCAAAAATGGAATATATAATCACTGGCTATGATCCCTCTTACCCATTTGTCTCATGTAATGGTGAACCACAAATGACAGTGGAGGGATATGTGTCCCTCAACTTCCTACAGACTGGAGCAGTTGGGCAAACCTTCAGGGATTCTGAAGAAGTCTGCCTGAAAAGGGCCCATGGAAACCCTGGTTCTACAGACCATCTCAGTCTTTGGATCTGTAGCTATTGAAATGGCCTCCTCTGCCTTACCACCTCTGTCAAAAGAGGAGTCATAATGATGCCTGGATTTAGAAAATCATTGTCAGTGAGGCACATTTTGGTTCCTGTTAAATGTGCTTTTAGGGGTCTTGAGTTTCACACCTACTGCAGAGAGGGTCTTGCCATCCTGCTCTTTATTCTGCATCCTTTCTTTTGTTGTGGATCCAAATAAGTTGATTCCTTCAAAAGGGGTGTTTGTGATGGACACTTTAAAGTCATCAGCAAAATCACACAGCTACAGCCAAGCATGGCATCTCATGGCAGTGCCTATTGCAGCTGCTCTTGCCTCTCCATCGGCCTTATTATGCAATAGGCACATGGACAGGTTGTTAATACTGGACATCATTGATAGAATGGCCTGGAGATGCTTCTGTGACTCTGGCATAATGGGATTCTTCTGAGCAGATAAAGCTTGTTGAGGAGGATCGCTCTGGAATCTTGTCATATGGACCGGCATAGTTCCCAGCCCGAATGGCAAAGGAGACAGAAGCATATGCCCACTTCCCCAATCTTTCCATCACCCAAGACTCCTTGTTAGATGGGTTGATAGAGGAAGAGTCTTCAGACAACTCTTTTTTGGTGGCTGTTGCAATTAAAATGTAGTCTACTGGGGGGGTGTTTTTGCCCAGAAAGGTTTGTCTTTAGGAAGGTGTAGAATTTGTCAGGCTTCCATGGGATCTACTCTCAAATATTGGGTTCCTGCTAAGACATCCTTACAGTCAACTCTACCAACTTGTCAGTGGAAGGGATGTCCCAGGATACAATACCATCTCATCCAGTGAGGGGGGTTCAGTTGGCCAAAATCCCCTCTGTTGCATGAGTTCCAGGATCTGTCCAAAGAAAGCATCATCGGTAGACTATTGTAGGGAGACCTCTCCATCATCTGAGTCAGTATCTTAGGTGACTAATTGTAAATGCTTCCTCTTGCATGCCTTCTTCTTAAGTGGCTCTGGGAGTGAAGCTCCTGAGTCTTCCAAGGACTGCCTATGCACCAAGGCAGGATGTTTGGAGTCAATGGACTGAATCAGCCCCAGAAGACACCTTTGCAGAATTCAACACAATAGACTGACAGTTACAGGGACCCATAGTCAGTGGAACCTATGGATCTGGCCTGCATGGCATAGAAATGATCCTCCCCAACACTCAAAAAGCTGCACCAACCTGTAGAGGTTCTGAAAACATCATACCAATTGTTGGCTCCAAGGAGGGGACAGGACCCAAAATCTCAAAGGCAGATGTGTCAGAGGGAAACAACTGAGGCACCTGTCTATGTTCTTGGCTCTGAGACTCCAACAAGGTCAGTTGCAGCAGATCCAAAACTCCTGGAACCAATGAATCATGTATCAAGGGTTACAGGGCCACAGGATCCAGGTGACAGTACAGATATGAATGAACTGGAGCTGAAGGGAGTATTGGTGAGGGTGTCTAGAAAGGTGTGAAGTGGATTTATCCACCCAGCTTTGGTGGCGATGGCATCATAACAACCCCTATCTTGATGTGCATCTTGAGGAACTTCTGCAGAAGGCAATCCAACATAGGTTCCAAAGCACTTTTGTAGGACCTGAATGACCTTGAAGAGAGGGCTAAAGAAGGTCTTGAAGCTAGTCACTCCGTTGTCTTAGGAGAATCACTGATGCTTATAGGAGTTCCCAATTCTGGATTCAGCGGATGTATGTAGGTAGGGGTCAGAGCAGCTTGCTCCTCTACATTTGGAACCTTAGGAGTTAATGTCAAAATGTAACATGCTGTGGGTCATTTCCTAGAATCTGATTCCTTAGACATAGATGGCTTACCGCCCAACTTTTTTGTTTTTGTAGGCTATGGATCTGGGGAAAAAAGCCCTTTAACTATGAGCTTGTTTATCCTGTCAAAAAGTGCCCTGGGACAAAAGGCAGCACAAATGTCACAGGAAGCACTAAGATGAGAAACTCCTAGACAAACAAGATCATGAGGATCTCAAAGCAGAATTGCACACAAAGAAATGAGAAGCATGATGGCAACAAGACCAAGGAAGGAAAGGCTTAACAACAAGCTGTAAATACTATAGAAAACTCTGACACTAACTAAATAAGTCTACACAAAAAACAATGCTATCCTAATCAAAATAAAACTAGCTACCCACACTAGACAATGGTTACAAATAAGAGGCAGAGTACTTATCTGCCAAGACCTGGTTGTGACCTTGCAAGGTAACAAATGAGAACTGGGCTAGTCAGGGAGAAGCAGGGTATTATGGGAGGAAAGAATTTGGAAGGACTTATGACTAAATCAGCTCAATCAGATCAGAGCAGAGGCTTGAGGATCCCTGTTTCGGACTGGATGGACTGAATAAAAAGGATCATTATGTTTCGGAAATCTCATATATTTTTGTGTCCATCTGATTAATGTAGTATGGGGAAACAGGTCTATATTACCAGATCAAAACTTTAGTTACTTGAATACCTAAAGATCAATCTGGTAATATCAAAATCCAGAAACCACGAACAGCTGATTTCATGCAGGGAAAGAATTCCCTTGGCCATATGAAAAAAATACTTTTAAATCCAAATTAAGTGGGGGGCTTCACCACTCACACCCCCCAACTAAATATACCAACTCCGAGACTGCTCTACATTGGACAAAAGGGCATAATCTGCATAACAGCCAAAAGAATTCTTTCCCTGTGTGAAATCAGCCGTTCGCCTTTTTTGGATTTCAATATTACCAGATCGATCTTTAGGTATTTGAGTAAATAAAGTTTCAATCGGGTAATATAGACCCTAGCGAAACTACCCTATATTTTAATGCAGTAGTATTGGCATCTCAGTGTTCATTCATCTCTTTAACAGTTTGTTTATCCCGCATCCATAATTTCACATCTCTAATGTATTCTATAATTTTAATTTTTACAGCACAAAAGGCATGTCACTATAGCATACCACAGGGACAAGTCAAATGATGTATAACTATTTCTGTTAAACACGTTGCAAACCCACTAAAACCACTAAAACTGTGCATATTTTCTAATAACGTGTATCTGTTTGTTATCAAAAGTACTCTGACGTAGAGACACTCAATAAACACTCTATATCTATGAAAGAAATATGTTCTACTAGGTAAGCAGCCCCAAATGCTGTGCCTAATAGACAGATTCTCAAAATAAGTTATTAAAATATATTTCTACTATAGTATGACTTCACAAATCTATTTGTTGAACAGTGACATAAAATAAGATGAGAGAGCAGGTTAAATGATTGTTGTATGTAAATATAAAAAAGCAGTTTCCACATGTGAGTATTCTGCAGCAGAATACCTTCGCTCAATACTCCTGTTTAATGATGCAACAGGTGTAATGATTCCTCTTGGAGTAAATTTTATTTAGTTAGTATGTAATAAAACTTTTTCATCACCATTTAAGTCTGTGCATATTGTCTCGGAGTATTCCTTGCTTGCTAATTGATTTACAAAATTCGCACTCACAGCCCAAAATGAACCCGTGTACAGCAATTATATGTAGCGCTGAGAAACTCACCATAAAGTAAAGAGTCCAGGAGAGGCCAATAACTGAAGCAAGTAGCAAATAAAATTTGCATGCATTATTTTTTTCTATACCTTTGTGAGTTAAATGAAGAAGTAGTCTTACCTAATAATATAGCAACAAAGATTCATTTTAAATACTACTCTCTGTAACAAGAAATGATAATAAAAATATGTTATTAAATATTTTAAAAATTACCTAAATTCAGTAATGGGTCCTTGCAAATAGGAAGCAAAGCATCAAAGTAATGTATGCAAAATTGTATTCTGAAAATATATTCACCATGGGATATGGCCATAAGCAAATTAACTTAGCAGGGGAACAAACAGCACCCCCTTTGTATTTCCCTTCTGATTCAGATAAAATGCATTATCAAATAAAACAGCATTTGACGTGATGCAAAATATAGCAATCCCAGAGCCCAGTTTGCAATCCCAGAGCCCAGTTTGCAATCCCAGAGCACAGTTACTGAATGGACATTGCATTGCCAGCTCACTATTAATTTTCAAGTCTTTCAGCTGAGACACCCATTCTGTAAACATGGTGTTGTAGTTAATTATTACACTATTTTATTCATGAAAATATTTTATTTTACTTTGTTTACCGGGTTAGTCCATTTAGACTACTAGCCTCTTTCCATGGGAAACCCAGGGCGGTATTTCTACTACTAGGGGAAATTTAGTCAGGGCATCAGGAAAATTCCCCCTTTTCAATAGGTGCCAAGGGATCTTTTGCATCCATCTAAGCTAAAACCAACTCAAAAAGATGGGATCTCAGTTTAATGTCTCATCTAAAGAATTGATTTATTCAATCAGTGTACCAGTATTTGTATTGTACCATCTTCAGTGTAACACTGTTTTCCTTCTAAAGTAATGAATTTTTTAAATCATTCATTTCAGTTATTTTCCTGCTTTCTATTTCTGCCTCTGCAAAAATGTCAATTTGTCTTTTACAGTAACACCTCTGAGTTTTTGTTTCTAGCTGTATACTAAATAAGTCATTCAGGTGTTAAAACATACTTTTATACCATTTAACATTCTAAGGTACTTGTAATTCAGAACTAGATGTTCCAGTTTCTGTTTAATTAGTCATTTTTAAGGTAAATGTGGTATAGAGGTTTTTAAGCAAGACTTTTAGCAAAGGATAGGGAGATTACATGCAAAACTGAAGGCACATGGGATGAAACTGAGTACAGATAAGACAGTTGTTACGGCAGCAAATGGTGGAGTTTAAAACAAGTTGAGAATTGAGATAGAAGTGAAAATAGTGGAACAAGTTAACAGCTTCAAGTATCTGGGAGGGGTGATTGAGGAGAACCGAAGTCTGAATGAGGAGTTAAAGCTAGACTCAGAGGGGCTGCAGCCAATCGGCAGAGTGTCATATGTAGTACATTACAAAAGAATGCCAAAGAAGCTGAAAACTACAGTGGACAAAACAGTGGTGCGACCAGTACTACTGTATGGTACAGAAACCTGGGCAGTAAAGGCAGAGTGCTGTAGAAGCTATAGGTGTTGGAAATGAAGTGCCTGGGATGGGAGATAGGGTGCACACTGTGGGACAGACAAGGAAATGAGGACATAAGAGCAGAAGCCATAGTAACTCCAATTGAGGAAAAGGGAACAGATTGCAGTGGTTCAGACACATGTGCAGAAAAACAGAAGACAATCTGGTGAAGAATATTTGGGTTAGTCAGGAAGAAGGCAACAGGAATCAAAGTTGTCCAGCAAAGAGGTGGATGGATTGCGTGAGAGAAGACCTGTGATAGTCAGGCATGAGTGTCGAAGAAGGCAGGAGAATGTCAATGAACAGAAAGAGATAGCAACAGTTGACATGACACCCCAACCCCAGATACAAAAAGGGGGTTGATGATGATCATAATGATGATGAAATGAAGCACAACAAATAGATATGATATAATTAAACAATATTACAATTCAAAAGTTATTACACTAAAATATTACTTTTGAAAACACACACACACACACACACACACACACACACACACACACACACACACACACACACACACACACCACCAAAGTTAACCAGAAAAGTAGTGATGAGGTAGTAGGTTCCACAAGTCATGGTTCTGGTAAATGAATAAACATCTGTTATAGGTGACTCGAAGCTGATATAAGGTCCTCCCTTCCTCACTCCCGGGGGGGTTAAGAAGTAAGGCACCAATAGTTCCTTTAGATAGTCAGGCTGCAGATCATGCCGGGCTTGATAAGTTAACAGCATAAACTTAAATGCTGACCTTCAAACAACTGGCAGTAATGGAGACACTGCAGCATGACAGTGATTTTACTGTAATGAAATGATGAGGAAGGAAGCCTGATTGCAGGGTTCTTTTTACACTGCATGTGGTTAAGATCAGTGCTAGGGACCCACAGCTATAGGAATTTGCAATGTTCAAACAGAACATACAAGCACATAAATGAATGCAATGAAACTGAGTATTTGATATGAGCAATATTCTAGAGATGATGGCAAAACAATTTTACTGCTGCCGCCACCTGGACATTAAGTGGCAGTATCGGGCACAAAATCATGAGCTTCTTAACCTTTTGCTTTACAGGTTCCTGTGTTGCTTTCAGCCTAGGTTAGTTGAATGAAGACAGCCTAATAAAAAAACAAAACTAACTCCACATATTCAAAAAGGAAGTTTGACAGCCATTCTGCTGAAGTACAAATTAGATGACGATGCATTAAACATATACATTTATACTTATTCAGTTGTTTTTTATTCATATATTGGATAATTTTTTAGTAGGCTTATGGTGTTCTTGTGTAAGATGTTCTCATTCACATATATATATATATATATATATATATATATATATATATATATATATATATTTATATATAGATAGATATACATACATTGGTATATATGCCAGTATTTTGTATATATGGGTATGTATATACAGTATATACATATATATATATATATATATATATATATATATATATATATATATGTGTATATATGTATATATACACACACACACACACACACACACACACACACACACACAAAACTTCTTATTTTCGGTGTTGTAAACTTAATGTTCATGTTGTGTGATTTTAATTGATGTGCGTCATGTGACTTTTCCTTCTGTATAAAATTAAGTCACAATGGTTTTGTTTTATTCTGAGGAAGTCAATGGTGTACCATCGATGAAAGAGCTAAATTAAACATTTTGCAGTCTTCATCGACCGTGTGCCTCCTTTATTTTATATGCATTAGACATATGATAGAACTATAGTCATAAATATTCACATTATTTTGTCTGTGAGGAAGAGCCCCAACATCTTCACACAGTATAAAGCACCTCGTGCACCATTTAGCCTAACACTAACCTAACCATAAACTTATCCTTGACCTCATCCAAAACTGTAAACCTTTTCCTAAACTCAGTGCAGACATTTACCATAACCCTAATCAATACCTATCAACTGTTCAGATTTTCGCAGAATGCCATGCTTTTATTTCCTCATATTTTTGCTCTGTTCCTCATAAGATTTGTGGTTTTCAGCCATATTTAGGACTTAAGTCGCAGGTAATGACAGACATTTGATTTTCAGACTTCATATCCTTCAGAAAGTGCATGTCAACACAAAACCTGTTATGCTAAAAACACTTTTAAGTTTATAAGAGCAATAATTAAAATCTCTCTTTGACTTTTGTTGTTTGAACCCTCTCCCCATTAATATGCTTTGTCCAGATTTTTTTCCTCTAAGAGGTTGAGAGATATCCCCTAAACCCACCCAAATGCCAACTAGTAACCCTGAAGTCAATGGCTTGCGCAAGTACTGCAGCAAAGTCATTGGACCAACTGGCATTTCATTCAGTATAACATTAGCATAAATCAAATAAGGTTTCAAACAAAGTGCATCTGCCAAGGCTATCACAATCAAGTAATCTACTAATAGAGTTTTTGCTTGAGTTAAACTAGCTTTCTGGAACCTGTTAGCTTTCTGGCTTCTGGTCTTCTTTACTTTATCTAAGAAAGATCTAAGGTATTCACCCAAAACCTACTTGACCCAGCTGTGCTATCTGTCCAGACAGGAGTTCCAAATTTATTTATTTTTATTTATTTTACATTTGTTTACCAGGATAGTCTGACTGGACAGCATGTCCTTTTTCAGCGGAGGCCCGAGGCCAAAAACTCCACACAGAGAAAATACAAAAGACAAAAACATAATTAACAAAATACTTAACAGAGAACAGATTACAAATAATAGCCTAAGTGAGGCAGTATCTCTAGTACATGATATACAATTGGACATAGTGTATAGGTTTACAAGAGACTGATAGCAGCAAATATGTACAAATAAAGATACATCTAGAATAAAACATACTTAGCATGATGTGACAGAAGATAATGAGTTAAATTTGTGCAATTTTTGTTGATAGCAGAGTTCCCACCTCAGTGGGTGCTTATGAGTTAATAGTAATAAAATACATAAATCAACAATGAAGTCAACGGTAGTAGTGTTAGTATGAAGAGAGGTCATAGTGGGAAATCCTTAATCTGGGGCAGAGCAAGGACAGAGCCATTTAGTGGTAAGGTGGGTTTTTAGTGTTTGTTTAAAATTAGCTAAAGTGGTGCTAGATGTGATGTTACTCGGTAGAGAATTCCAAATCTTAGCAATGTAATGTGAGTAGAAGGATTCTTCAGCACAATTGTGTGCTGTTGAGATCTGTAAGAAGTTCTAGTAAACCTTGTAGTGATGGAGTATTTTCAGGATGATAAAAGATTTTATAAGCCATGTTAAGCTGGGACAGGTGTAAGAGTTGGGGAAGCTCTAACCATTTTAATTGTGTTCGGGCAGAGCAGTGGTGAGATCTGCATGTAGTGTTTGTTGCACCCCTACCTATTTTGTTGTGACAGGATTCTAGTTTTGCTAGTTCAGTTTTCCGGAGGTTTATAAGTATGGGTGATGCATAAAGAAGAGTTGAGGTCAAGTGAGTTTGGGCAGTAGTTATTCTTGTGTTTTTTTTTTGTGAGATACTGTTTGTTCCTATATAGTGTACCTAGTTTTTTGAGGACTTTTTTAATTGATTGGGATATGTGGATATCGAATCTCATATTAGTGTCTATTTCCACACCCAATAGCTTGGTGTGTGAAGAGGGGGTGATAATAGTGTTATTTGTGGAGGCAATGTGGAAAGATGTTGTGGGTATAGGAGATTTATTGGGATGGAATAGCATGAGTTTTGTCTTGTTGGGGTTTAAAATTAAGCATGCTCCAGACACATGTCTTTGTTATGTTGTAAGAAACAAGAGCACCCAGTGGGAACCCACATGAACGCAGGAAGGACATGCACACTCCACACAGAAGACACCCCAGCCAAGAATCGAACAGGAGAACCTCTTGCTGTGAGGTGACAATGCAAACCGCTTTACCACTGCACCATCCATCTCACATGTTTTATTTCCTGTTATAAATAATGCAACTCACGTTTCTTATCCCTATAATCTATACCATCCGTGAATGCATAACAAACCACTAGATTAATCTTTCATTGCATCACATTTTCCCCTAATCCAAACCAGACACTTCCCATCCTCTCAAAGCAACCTCTTCCCTCATTTCCCATTTTAATTTTGCTAAACTTCCCAAAAAAAGTGCTACAACTACTTCAGTAGCTTCTAAACACATGCAGATGACAGACAGACAGACAGACAAATTCCTGTCTTGCTTCTTCATATCTGCCTCACTCTGTATTATCTTCATCATCTGATACCTCATTACAGTGTCAGTCAAAACTAAAGCAAACCCAGATATCTGGAAATTTGCAAGCATTATGCCCTCCCCAAAAACGTTAACTCCATCTCCCCAGAAGGCATCTTTCAGTACTGTTTAAAACTCTGGGAGGCAGAGTATGTTGGGGGGGGGGGGTAAGGCACCTGCTCAGGTTACCAAATTGTAGGGAGCACTGAGATGGGTATATAATCCATGAAAAATGATCAATCTGACAGTTTACAAGTTGTCATTAAGTAATTGCTGAAAGGCAGAATGTAAATTGTCAAGCTGTTGTCTTTTTCAAACATGGCAATGTTACATTAATAATTATACTTCAGGTACACTTTCTGTGTTGTCATTAAATGATGACAGCTTCTAAAAAAACTTTTAATAGTTTGAAAGCTGTCATTAAATGATAGCTATCCATCAGCATAGGACGGCACACTGGTACAGCAGGTAGTGTTGTTGCCTCATGGCAGGAGGTTCCCTGGTTCAATTCTCAGCTGCATGCCTTCTGTGCAGAGTCTGCTTGTTCTCCCTGTGTTCCAGTGGATTTCTACTAGGTGCTCTGGTTTCTCCCGCATTCCAGACACATGCAATAGGTGCATTGGACACTCTAAATTGGCCATAGGTGTGAGTGCGTGGTGTGGAAGTATTGCCGCAGCAGGGCTAGCCACCCAGTGGTGTAATCCTTGGAGCTAGATGATTGTCACTGGTGAAGTGACACCCCAACTGCATGTGCAAAAAATGGGAAAAGTGGTTGTGGATGGATGGATTATGGGACTCAACATTCAGCATTCCAAGTCCCAATATTTCAAAAAGTTTCGTAGAGAGAAAAATCCTCCATGCTGCTATAGTCACACCAATGCACCAGTGTGTGATATAAGCAATGTTGCCTAGACACTGCAAAGGGGCAATGGTTCTCACACACGATTAATAAAGGTATTGCCCATTGTACACCGCATTTTACTGCCACTCACATATCCGCTGGACATCCTGCTGCTCATACCTGCCATACTGGATGCTGTCTCTAGGCAATTTATGGAGCCATGGACATTATCTTCCTATTGTGTATATGGCTGTTGAAGCTGTGGGCATGTTGCTGTATGCTTCTCAGTGCCCAAAGTGAATCTGAGACAGCAGAAAGTCTCTGCAGATGAATTTCTGTTCAGCCGTGTGTTCCCAATAAAATCTGCTGCAATGAAATTTCTTGCCAGCTAGCAGCCTGATCCCCAGATATAGCTACTGTAAAAATAACATCAATATCAACAAAAGCAAGGCAACATTTTTAAACAACAAACCAAACTTCTGGAAACATCTTTACTATACAAACAAAATGCAGAGAAGCTACATCTAGCCTGCAAAAAGATCAGTGTACTAGCTAGGAACACTGAAAAGTGCTCAGGTATGTCTAGTTGATAAACTCATGTAACTTCTAAAGAAAATTTTTGAAATTTGCCAGAAAAAAACAGAAACAGCAATAAATATTGATGTTAACAGAAAAAAATTACTCAAGACCCATTTACAGTAAGATTTTACAAATAGCTAGGTATCAAATAGTAATTATTTCCTATACAAGTCATGTAAGCAGATAATATTGTAGTCAGAACAGACTATATTTGCACCTTATAACTCTTTGTAAAATTTGTATTTCTAAATATTACCGCAGGCCAAATTTGTGACTGGACAAGGACCGTTGGTGCAGCTTATCCACCTTGCTAAAACAACAATCAAACTGATATTAACAGTATTCAGAGGCGGTATCTCACTGTCATCTCAATTTTGCAGTAAAAACTAATTGTCAGAGGTAGAATAACTTAGTAGTTAGTGACAGCTGCAGTTTGAAAGTATTCTGCATTAGCCTGAGGACTGAATTTATCTGAGTGCTTTGTCATTTTGATCTTTGTATCTGAAAACTGTCAGGTATAACAGGTACGTCTGTGTAGCCTGAAGTATAGTAAAAATGCACACAGGAACAATAGTAGGCAGAAGGCAGTGCATATATTTTTTTCTATCACAACTCTTTTTCCATTTTATTCTGCAATATCCGTAGTGTCATTTTGCTCAGTTTAAGATCACACATTTTTAATGTGTTATTTAGTGTTTCCTTTGTACTTGCTTTAGGATTTCTTCCAGTTTTAAAACATGCTACAGTCTCTAATAAATGCAAACACAGACTAATAAAACTGATGTTACTAAAGGCTTATGGTGCACATTACTGTACCAAAAACAACTTATGCTTTTTTGTGGTAAAGAATACTCATAAATGTTTTCATTTATATGGCAAACACTAACCTGTGTTTATTAGTGATTCTGTTGTATAATTGACAGTTCTGTTGTATAACTGACACAGCTTAGTGTTCTGTCATTCTGTTACTCCCTCAGTCTGTAACTTGCCATGCTGTATCATGTCATATTCGAGACTTTGTGGACATGAAGTTCTAAGTAATTGGAATAATTTCCACATGATGAAACCAAACAATAGAAGATAATTTGACTGTAACCCTGTGTACCAGCTTAGGCTTGGAGTAACAAAGAAATATTTGGTACTGTACAGAAATCAACTTTTTTCCCTTTACTGTAAAGCATTGTGGTGTCTGCATTGGTAGGTAGTATGTGGAAGACACAGACCCCCACATAGCAATTCGGGATGATGCTCCTCCCTGCAAATATGAATAAATACGTGGTATTTTTTAATAAAAATCTGTATTTTAGTGAATTTTCACTCAGATTGTTTATTTTTTTTTTCTTTCTTTTGAAATTCACTCTAATTATGTAGAACCAGCCATGGTCAGGGTAGAAAAGAGTAACAAATAAGTTAATTTATTAAATTAGCAAATGATTATATTAAAAAATATTACAGTAGACAAAATCACATAATAGGTAATATATAAATGAAAGTTATGTACTTACCATAACACTAGCTCCATAATGTCTTCTTCTGTATGTCTCAACTTGTGGGTTACCATATCCAATTTGGATCTGAGGTCAGCATCTCAGACTTTTCAGCCTCATTGCTCAGTCTCCTCTATCCATAGTGCTCTTCCCTCTCTGAATCTCCTCAGACCATGTTCCCTCCCCATACTCCTTAGCAATATCAAAACTAAATACAAAAGATCCCCAAAGGAATGATAAGCAATCCCTACAAAACCGGGATATAGAAAGGGCTACTAGTAAGAAGCTGAAGTACAAGCTTTAGGCAAGTCTGTACAGTCAGCCAAAAGCCTCACAAAAGAAGTAGTAAATTAGAAGTGGGAAGGAGGAAGGGATGTGGTTGAGATGGAAGAAAGAAGACAACACATATCTAGCATTATGACAAGTACATAACTTTCATATCTGATGTTATCTTTTTCATCCATCTTAACCTGTTGTCAGAGTCCCCAGCTAGTAAAACCCCAGGGTGGCATTAGAGACAAAATCCTGCAAAATGGTGTAGCCAAAGGAGGACCTGGCTATAGACTGAATATGTAGTTTGTAATGGCTGACAAAGGTATGAGTACCAGACTAAGTAGTAGCTGCACAAACTTCATCTAATGTGGTTTGGCATAGAAGGATATTGACTTGGTAAATGCCTGAGTAGAATTACCACGTAATGGAATTGCTTTTGAAGAGTATACAAAGGAAATACAATAGAAAAGCCATCTGGTTAACATCACTAGAAACTGGCTTGCCCTGCTGAGGTGTGGAAAAAGAAATAAAAAGCTGGCCAGATTTCCTGAAGAGCTTAGTTCTGTCCAAATAAAATCTCAGTTGTCAATGAACATCCAAACAGTGAAACCAATATTCACCATTGTTGATGAATCTGAGGAAGAAAACAGGTAAATGAACAGACTGATTCAGATTAAACTTAGAAGCGACTTTAGGTAGAAAGGAAGCATTAGTATGCAGAAAGACCGTGTCCTTGTGAAACACAAGGTAAGGAGGATAATGCCTGAAGATCTGACACTCTTTCAGCAGAAGTAACATTTACTAAAACCAATATCTTCCAAGAAAGCATGTTCAAATGTATGGTAGCTGTTGGCTTGAATAGAGGACTAGTCAAAGTTTGCAATAGAAGAGTCAAATCTCAAGGTGGAACCAAATCCCTAATAGAAAGTTTAAGGGGAAAACTGCTTTTTAGAAAAAATACCAATAAGTCCAAAAAGGCAACCACAGTGTTCTACCACGATCACAAATAATAAAATGAAATACTGCAAGCAGCAATTATCACCAGCCAACCTTGAAGAAATCTGTTTTATTCACAATGATAAAATGGTTGAGCGCTTTCATCCCCATGTAACAGGGACTTCATCAGAATCAAAGTAGAAAGCTGCCAGTTCATTTAAATAATAAACAAACAGTGACATCACACAATTGTATAAAAACTTTTAAAGATACCATTTCATATACCAAAATGTATGTCCAATGCTTAAAGTACAATCAATATAATAACTATAAGAACAATGTGCTTTATGAAAATGTCAGAGTTTAAAAAATAATTTTATATGATAATTTCCAAAGACACGTATTGTAAACCAATAATAAGTGCATAAACACAATATTCTTAAGTGATCGCATTTCTGATTAATATGGATTTGAGGGAACTCATTTCATTTAATCCTGGTGTTTGTGTGGCTTGCAGTCTTATTTGCCATTTAATCTCTCTTTCCTCAATATAACTTCTGTAATCCCCCCCCCCCGGGTTTGGTATAACTCGGTCTATTATGGCAAAAGAGAAATTAATAAAACAGGTGCATGTTGCAGAATGTTTATAAAATGCATTGTTCATGTTTTTCTTAGAAATCTGATACTGGTGTTCATACATCCTGTCCCTTAACTGTCTCTCAGTTTTTCCAATATAATAGGCTGGGCAGGATTTACAAATAGCAAGATAAATAACCCTGGTTGTCTGACAATTACCTGTGACAAAACATACTTTGACTTTAACAAATTCTCCAAAATAGTGTCTTTTTGTCATAGATATATTTGCATTGTGAGCACATACCACATTTGGATGTGCCTAATTTATCTAAATTCCAAATTTGTGGGGTTTGTTCTAAGCTTTTCTTAAGGTTTATACCTGTTTTAAACACAAAACTGGGCTTAACACCAATTGTTGACCACAATATGGGATTACATTTCAAAATAGCTCAATTATTTTCTATAACTTTCCTAACTTGGTGAGCCCTTCCCCAGTAAAGAATAACCATAGCTCTCGCAAATTTTTTTCTTCCACTAAGACATCTCTTTCTTGTATGCACTGCCAAGTAGAGACTTACATTTTTTCCCCATTCATTTTTAACATTTTCCACAGTCTCATCAACTAGTTTATCAGGGTAACTTCTCTCACAAAACATCTCAGCTACTTTATGCAGCGCACTCTCAATATCACCTGCCATCGATGTCATTCGGGCAACTCGCACAAGTTGCCCTTTGACAATACTTTTCTTTTGGTGGTGTGGGTGGCTACTAGAATACTCTAAGTAAGACTCGCTGAACATGGGTTTTCTATATACATTGGATTTAAACCCATTATCAAGCTTCTGAATATAGGGATCTAAGTAATGTATACCCTGGGAGCTACTAGTGTAAGTGAATCTCAAAAAATTGGTCGCTTCACTCAAATAATCAATAAATTCTTTGATTTTAGCCTCTGTACCTGTCCACAGAATAAAGATGTCATCCAAAAACCAAACACACATCCTCACATGTTTAAATAGCTCACTGTTAAAAACCTTACTAATTCCCATTCTAATAACACCAGGTTTGCGTATATGGGAGCACATGAGGCTCCCATAGCTGCGCCTTTGTTCTGTTTGAAATACTCGCCCTCAAAATATATGTAATTATAATCTAGCACTAAACCCATAAAGTCAATAATTAAATTTACCTTATCATCAGAAAAATTAGCATTTCTACATATACTGTCAGAAAATGTCCATCCCTTCATGTCTAGGTATTGATGCAAACAAGTCCATCACATCAATAATGAGAAAGATAATATTTTCTTCCCATAATGTGTCCTTAATTCTGCTTAAAAAGTCCCACAAGGTATTCTGCACCATTACACATATGGAAATTATCATATAAAATAATTTTTTAAACTTTGACATTTTTATAAAGCACATTGTTCTTATAGTTTTTATATTGGCTGTATTTTAAGCATTGGACATACATGTTGGTATATGGAATGGTACATTTAAAAGTGTTTATACAGTTGTGTGATGTCACTATTTGTTTATTATTTAAATGAGCTTGCAGCTTTCTACTTTGATTCTGTTGAAGTCCCTGTTACATGGGGATGAAAGCGCTCACTCATTTTAACATTGTGAATAAAACAGATTTCTTCAAGGTTGGCTGGTGATAATTGCTGCTTGCAGTGTTTCATTTTACTATTTTTGCCTTTTAGAAAAGCCTTTGACAGTCTGAGGGATAGGGAGTTATTTAAGCCAACATGAAAATTAGATATGATGGCTAGTTGTCCCTTAATAGTGGAGTAACTTAGCCTAGAATAAAACAAAGCAACCAGGAATCTAAAATTGCATCAAAAGGAGCAGAGAAAGGGTCCATGCTTTTAGAAGATGCACAAATAGGAAAATGCTTCCATTTGCTGGCATAAACTGTCCTGGTGGAAGGCACAATTTTGGGAAGACAGGAGGATAAAAACAACTCTTTTGGAAAACTTGGAATCTTTGGTCATTATGGGAAATTGGAGAAACTAAGTGGTCAGTTTGAGAGACTTGAGATTCTGATAAGGTTTGCCCACATTGAGCAATATCAGATCTGGAACCTGATGGAGAACCCAATCAGCATGTCTCAAATAAGGCTACAAGTAGGGAAAGTAAACATGTCTGGGCCAAAAAAGAGCAATGAGAATGACTGTCACTCTGCTGTGGGCTTTTTCTTAAGAAAAGTTATTGTCAGAGGGATGATTGGAGGGTAGGTGTAAAGGATACCTGACAGCAAAGCATGGAAAATAATATGCCTCAATGACTGCTTCTCTGAATTAGAGCAAAAGCTGCTGCACTTGGTGTTGGTGGGGGAAGTAAAAAGATCACAGCATGGGAATCCAAAGTGACTGAACACTCTCATCACTATGTCTGGATTAAGAGACCACAAATGGGGCAGCAGGATCCTCCTGCTCAGTCTGTCTGCTAGGATGGTCGTGTTCCCTGGGATGTACATTGCTATCAGAAGTCATTTTGAGAACATAATCCATTGCCAAACCCTCATGGTCCGTCAACATAAGGGATATGACAGGGTTTTTCCTTGCTTATTTATTTACCAAACCACTGATATGTTGTCAGATTAATTGACAATCACACCTTGGGGAGAGCATCCTGGAAAACCTGCAATGCTTGGAGGACTGCTTTCATTGCCAAGACATGCCAAGACTGGCTTCTGATTCTGAACAGGCACCTTGGACTGTCTTCCCTTCAAAATGCCCCCTGCCCACCCCAGGAGAGATGTGTCCGAAGTAATTGTGTCCAGTGATTGAGATAGAATAAATGGGCAATCTGCCTATAGTAGATGGGATTCCAGCACCAGTCAATGTGGTGGTAGAAAACATAGTGAGATGGATGGGAAAGTCCATTGGATAAGATAATATTGAGCAGTGACGGGTGGTATCAAGATGGCATCCAATGAATTCCAGGGTCTGAACTAGTTGCAGGATAGATTTTTTGTAGTTCACAGTGATGTCCAAGGATAGATTTAACTGAAACAAATAATTCTGGTCTTGGATTAGAGATGCTCTGGTGGTCATTGTGAGGATCCAGCAGTCCAGATAAGGGAAGATCTGTAATCCTTGTAGCCTGAGCCAAACTGTGACCACAGCCATGCACTTGCTGAACACCCAGGGAGGTCTTTAGTGAGACCAAAGTGTAGAGGCCAGAACTGGTAATGACTGACTTCCAGATGAAAGATCATAAACCTCCTGAAATTCCTCAACATCTTTATGTTGATGTAGGCATCCTTGAGGTCTTCTAAGCACATGCAGTCATCCCTCATCAACCGAAAGGAAATAAACCACATTGTGACCATCCAGAATTTCGTCTGGTTCCCATAACAATTTAATGCATTGAGGCAGAAAATGGGCCCGAGGCCCTTGTTCTTGTCATGTACTAAAAAGAATCTTGAGTAGACACTGGATCTTCTTTGGTCTGGAGGGACTTCTTGGATTACTCAGTTTCACAACAGCTTTTTTATTTCTGCAACTGCTTTCCTTTGCTGATGACTTGAAACATTGGTAATGGATGTCTAATTCTCCTTTGAAGCAAATACAAAGGAAATTAAGTAACCACTGGATATGCCCTCAACACCCAACCATCTAAATTGATGGTTTTCTTATCTTTTAGGTGGAGACCCAGGTGTCCTCCACTTGCCCATTAAGAGGCAGTCAGGAAGACCCCCTCAGAAGCAAGGACTCCAGAAGCCCTTGTTCTGCAGATGACCTCTGTCCATAGAACGGTGTCCGTTGAAGTCCCTCCTGCCATGGGGCGGGGTCACCATCACCAACAGTGTCCTGGGAAAGCTGCTGCTACTTATGAAAGAAGAGACTTTTGCCACCCTTCTTTTTCCAATAAAAGGACCTCTGTGTGGTGGAGTAACATTCTCCAACAGTAGACAGCATCTTCCCTTCATGTTTGCTACTGGTCTAAGTTTTTTTGATTTTTTTTTACCAATAAGAGTGGAACCATCATTGACCACATTTAGAAAGGATGTATTAAGGCAGTTTGCAGTGTTAAGTAAATACATCCGAGCATGATAACAGATCATAATACCAGTGCCTGCTGTTCAGTCTGTCCCATCAGTAGAATTTGAAAGAAGTCTTATTGACATATTGGAGATGAACTGCATAACAGATTTCTGAGCCTGCTACAGTGCAATGACTTTGACATCTTCAGAACCATATCTCTGCAGCCTTGTCAAATGACCCAAATAGTTCAGTGCATACAATGAGAAGGTGGCTGACACATAGGTGTGCTACCCTAGATGAGCCAAAGCATGAGACTCCTTATTTGAGGGATGGATCTTAGAGCTCTCCTCAGTGATCTCCTATTTGGTGGCAGCTGCAACCACAATGGCATCCATCACAGGACCTTTGCTCCAAATCTGTCTATCCTTGGGGGTAATCAGTACTTTGGACTATGGGGAATTGTCTGCACCACATATGGTTCCCATTCGCAGCCTCCAGGATACTATGTCAATAAAGTCCTCTGTGACTCAGGAAAGCCAAGATGCTTACTCTTACATCTGATCTTTGAATGAAGCTCTCAGGGAGGGCAAACACTGGAAAACACCAAAGAAGTAGGAGATCCTATATCCTCGGAAGGCTAGAAGAGTAATTGGATGGGCTGACCCAGACTCAGTTAATGCAAGCCAAAGGAAGAAGACGGACCAAAGGATCAGGGTAGATCTGACTAAGCAGCAGAAATTCAAGTCTCTAATTGGGAGAGAATCCTCTGTCCCATATCGAGTGCTGACACTGAGGCTGGACAGCTAGGCACTGTCCAATTCAAATCCACCTGACCCTAGAGCCTTGGCCTGAAACTTTGGCTCCAAGAAGTGCCCAGCACCAACAGGGTCAGAGTCAAGAAAGTACAGCTGTGCAAATAAACTTAGCATAAACAGTAGATGTTTGCTTGATCACTCCTGCCGTAGTCTTAGCTTTATGGGTTATATTCTGTCTAGGATATAACAGCTGTCCAGCTTCCAAAGATTCAGGGCACCATCTACACCCCCTTAGCCATTTCCAAAAGAAGGTGGATAGACTGTTGTCTGAGATAGAAGGGAATTACCACAATGTTCTTGGGGAATTCCTTCTGAACCTTAAGAAGTACCCTGGAAATATTTGGAAATGGTATAAAAGCATACAGGAACATTCCTGTCCAAGGAAAGAAAAAGGCATCTGTCCTCTAGGCCTTCTTACATGGAGTCCTGGAACAGAATCTTGCCAGCCAATTGTTCAAAGATGAGGAAATAGGTCTACTTGAGGAAATTTCCACAGATGGATTAAATGTTGGAAACCCCCCAATCTAGTTTCCATTCATGAGGGTCTTCATTTTTCTGCTCAGCTTGTCCGCCACACAACTTTACTTTGATGTGATATAGGATGTTTTTAGAGTGAGACTGTGCTGTGAAGCTATGTCTCAAGCTAACATGGCTAGTCTAAGGGGGTACGACCTGGTTCCTCCTTGCATGTTGATGCACCACATGACTGTGGTATTGTCTGAAACAGGGGACCAAAGGTGATTCAGAGAATCAAAATGCCTTAATCAGGGCAAGCATTTCTTTTATATTTATGTGCTTGCATCTATCCTTGGTGTCCCACACACCTTGCACTTTTATCCCTTCTGAAACTGCTCCCAGGCAATGTCTGAAGAGTGGTGACTGACTGCTTCAGAGCATGGATGGGGATCAGGGCAAGCATTTCTTTTATATTTATGTGCTTGCATCTGTCCTTGGTGTCCCACACACCCTGCACTTTTATCCCTTCTGAAACTGCTCCCAGGCAATGTCTGAAGAGTGGTGACTGACTGCTTCAGAGCACGGATGGAGAAGGGGAGACCACGGTTTAGGAAAATTTGTTGTCTCCACCAAGTGATTTTTCTTCTGACAAATCCCAGCACTGGAACTTGACATGACCAGGGATGTTGGTGCTGTGACCAAAGAGACATCAGATACCAATGCATTTTTCTCATGTGTGTCTTGCCAGGGGGAATCATTAGAATCATAGCTGCTAACAGACCCAAACTCCTAAAGCATTTCCTCATAGTGATCAAATTCTGAATGTAAAATCTTAGAAATAGATATTGATACAGATGTATTTTGCCCCATAAAAGAAGCACTTTTTGAAGTGAGGTGTCTAGCTGATATCTTAGAAATACAATCCTGTGTGAAGGAGTCAAAAAAAGACGTTTGAATGTTCTCTTGGAATCCCAGCTTGCATAAGTGATCTCTCACCCAAGTGAGAGATTACTGACACTTTAGAGAAAACTTTGCAAGTATAAGCAAGTCATCTAAATATGGAAAAAATGTGGAGACCCTGTAGCAGACAATGAGCTAAAACTGGAGCTAGGCACTTTGTGAACACTCTTGGTGTAGTGGATAGTCCAAATAGTCAGGCAGAGAAATGATAATGTGCTCCGGACACATAAAACCTTAAGAAACACCTGATGTTTGGATGAATAGGGATGTCATGATAAACATATTTTAAATCCAGTGATATCAGCAAATGTGAATGAGGAAGAATAACAAGTTGTGAAGTAATATCATTTTGAACTTGGGCACTATCACAAATAGGTTTAGGAAAGAAAGATCCAGAACTGGTCTCCAAGCATTTTCTTTTTTGACAATAATACATACTTGAGAAAAAAACTTTTCCAACCTAGAAAAGAGGATCTGGTTCTGTCATTCCCTGGGACAGCATGTGTTGAAGGAGAAGGAGAAATGAAAGAGTCTGTTCTGCTGGATGAGAAATTAACCCTTGGAAAGACAGTATTTCCTTCTGCTGCCATCTTTAACTTGATGAATGATCTTCAGCACCCATTTGTGTGAAACTATCTGTTGTCAAAGAGAAAAGTAGAGCTTCAGACTTTCTGAAAGGCATTAGGGACTGCTATGGTGAGGGTAGGAAGGGGGACAACATATCTTAAATAGTCATACTGACTTGTTGTACTGTCTTTGGTTTTGGGGAGTTCCTGAATTCTTTTTGGAATCCAGTTGCCATTTCTTCTTAAATTTCTGTTTACCCACATTTTGTTGTGATTGTTTATTTTGTTTTTTTGTGAAAACTAGATGAGGGTTTAGATAATCCCTTAGAAAATTTGGAAAAAGAGGGCTGAAAAATCTTACAGAGTCCCTCTTTCAGATTATCCCTTTCATCACATGTTTTGATAGCCTCTGCAGTACAGGGACCAAAAACTAAATGTCTATCCAAATGAAAATTTTAAAATCTAATTTTTCATATCATCTGGTTGGTTCTGATGACACAGCCAGGTAAACTTCTTCAAAACAATACCAATGGATGTAGCCCTGGAAGAGGTTTCAACTGAGTAATACACATACTTTAAAGAATGAGTTGTGGGTGGTGCAATGGATACAACTAAATTATTTAAAGCAGATTTTTCTTCACAAGAAGAAACTGCAGACAGAAGATTCCTCATACTTTCACAATTAGTCAGAGTAAACTTCAATATACGAATCAATGTTGCAGAAACATACGCATTTTCCCCATACTTATCAACAATTTTCTCATCCTTGTCAGAAAAAGTAGGACTGGAATTAGCCGAATATTTAGCAGCAGTAGGATTAACTAAAATTATATTTGTTGGGTCAAGTTTGTGAAGAGTGTATAAAACCTTAAAAAGATTCAGGAATTTTATAAATTATATCTGTCTTTTTTAGGGGCAGCTGGCTGACTATCAGAAAAATTGCAGACAGTGACATGCACATCCTCCAAAACTGACAAAATTGGGGGGAATGGGTGAAGGTTCTGGAAATTCCATCCATAACAGCTGATAGTATTTTCTGAGGAACTGAGAAACCTCAGTGGTCTCCCACCAAAAACACTGGCATATTCTGGGAATAATGTCAGAGAAATATAACCCCCCCCCCCCACAGGGAGAATCAGAAACTTAGCTCTCCTCTGAAACTGAACTCAGCTCTGAGTCTGAATTAGAAAACTGAGAAGAAAACCTTATATCTAGCCCTTCATATTCCTGTCCAGATTCAGAATCTTGAATATCTATAGGAAAAGAGGTATCTCGCTTTCTTTTACCAGAAAGCACTTTATAAGAATGATCAGTAGCCTGACTTAAACCATGAGCCAGACCCAATAAACTTCTCCTGTCCAAGGACATATGAGAAGGAGTAGATTCATCCTCAGTTTTCTGTGTCTTTTTGACAGGAAAAATGGGACCAACAATGTTTTAAAGGCAGCAGATTCTCCAGTGATAGCCACAACATTTTGACCAAAACAAGGAAGTCTTTCCTGTTCCCTCTCCCAGGACCAACAAGATTGACTCTCCTTTGCTCATTAACTGAACCCCAACAGCTGCAGCAGATACAGCGAACTGCAAGTTCAGGGTGGCTGTAGGTGCTGCACCAGCAGGATTCGGAGTAAAAGATGAGTGATCTGAGAAACAAACAGCAAAGCCACCCACATGTGGCTGAGCCAAATTGCTAGCCTGCTGTTGCGGCAAAGCCTTTTTGCTTAACTTTTTCTTTTTTGTGGTTGTAAGAAGGACTGACCATGGTCTCAGTAATTTGTTCCATGATCTAACTGAAAATGGTCTAACTGAAAATTATGCCTCTTTCCCAGGCTAAACAAGTAGCAAAAGCCACTAAAAATGTATAGTCTTTAAAAGTAGCTTTTCATATAAAAACACAGTAAAAAAGCACACTTTAAAATACTTTCCAGCCACAAAAAAGGCAAAACAAACACAATTTTCTAGAGAAAATGTTTTCAATTACTTTAAACAATTTTTAAACTAACAAGAAAAAAGTGTACTCCTGTTTAAAAGTCTAGTGAGGTCTCATGACAGTGCATTATAACATAAACTCCTAGCTTAAAAATAACTTTCTTAAACAGGAAAGTTTGATAAAACATTTTTTTTAATGTGGAAGGTTTTTCACGCAAAGGAACTTTATCTGTCCAGCAAAGGAACAGCACAAGCTGACTGCTGATCCTTGAAAGCCCACAGAGGAGCACTCTGTTCAACAGCTGGAGAACTGTGAAGGGTTTGATGCCCAAACCTGTCATTTTAGTCAGCTCATATCAGGCTGGCAATTGGTTTGGGTGCGTGGTATTTGCCCTAAAGCTTTGGAAGGCAGATGGCTATTATATTCTTGGCAGGATATAAACCAAATAGCTAAGTTTAATGCCTCAGTGACCAATATGATGAACGTCCAACAGGACATTTTTTTCAAAGTTTTTCATTTCCTGCTGAATCAGCTATTGATTTTCCATATATGCATATGTTCAGTGTTCCTTATGCTGCATGTAACTATATGGAACATCTCTTTCATAGTTTAGGGTTCAATGAATGCAAAGTTCCAGATACAATGGAATATATTCTGCCATCCTAAGTGGATATGAGGTGTTGCTTAAATATTACTTTTTAATATGAGGTGTTACTTAAATATTACTTTTTAAGTATTTCAGAATGAACAAAACATCACTGGAGTTTTATTATATATGTATATGTCCTTCTCCAGTTACAAGCATTACAAATAAACACTTCCTTCAGACCGTCCCTTCTTCCATAACTCAGGGTTGTGCACTGGCAGTGACTAAGTTCATATATCTCAACCTCATAGTGTGAGAAATCTGGCCAAATACTAAAATAATGGGGGGACAAAGGACCAAAAATTGGGACATGATTTAAATATCACTCTTATAAACTTAAAAAGGTTGCTAGAGTAATAGGATATGTGTTGCCATGCATGTTCTGAAGGAACCTTGGCTCTAGATGGTTGTCACTGTTGAACTGAAGCCCTGACCCCATGTGCAAAATGGGAATAAAGGGCTGTGGGTAGGTGAAGCCTGAAACTCAAATGTATGTCATTATGTAGGGGTATCAGTCCTCACTGATTTGTCAGAAAACCACAAATTTTATGAGGAACCAACCAAAAATATGAGGCAAAAATGTGGACATTCTTTAAAAATCTGGACAGTTGAGAGTATGAGTAAGGTCCTTTGGAAAGGGAAGATAAGTAATGGAGTAATTATGCAGCAATGAGGTCTTCAGTGTAATTAATCTCAGTTTTATCTACCAGGTGCGTGCACAACCACATAGCTAAGTTCTTACTAGGCATTCACAGCTGCAAACATGTTCAGTTTAAAAGGGAACAATTTTGCCAAGTTGGGTGGCATCTAGATATCATTTGGAAACATAACATTCTCATAAAACATGCACACATGCATGTTTACATGCATATATAGTGTGCTGAATGGCAAGTATGGTGCTGCATTTCTCTTTTCATCTACAAAATAATGTGATTTGTTTCTCACAGACTGACAATAATAATGAAAATAATTAAACATTGTGTTTGTTTCTGTTTGCCTTTATGAGTCTTTTTAGTTCACAACAGTATGCATGGAGTAATTATCAAATAAAACTACTATATCTATTTTAATGGTTGTCAAGTCACTACTTTTTGTGTCATGCACATATCTTATGACGCTGTCCCCCTCTCTTGTTCCAGTGAGTGTATCTACAGTTCTTGCATCACTCATATCTTTCCTTCAACTAATGTGAGCTCTATACCACAAACCAAAATTTTTAGAAATAAAGAAATCTGTGAATTAAAATTACAGACATCATGGATAAAGCATCTCTGGATAATCTTTACAATCTTGAAAGACTTTTTTTCTACCATCAGAGTAAATATTGTACAAGAATATTTAAGCATGATAGCCCCTAGGAGACATTTGAAAAAAAAGAAACACTATCCACTTAAAGTGCAGTAAAACTGTATTATATTGTAAAATAACCACCTACAGTGAGTAGTATTTGGCTTACATTACAGTTTTATCAGAAAGTTATTGTTTAATAACGGCATCAGAGACAGGCATGAAACAGACACGTTTGCAATTGTCCTAAGTGACATAGAATAAATAGTGGTAAATGCCTGGAGATGCCTAGGCATTGCAATAGAACAAATATTTCTTAATGAATTAATATCAGCAGAAATGCATCAGAAATATTGTACTAGTGCATCAAAGTGATGATTTTATATGCTGTGTAATCAATGTCTGTTTTACATTTGCACTATTTCTAAAACTATGCTCTTTTCAGTTCTGAAATTCTTGTCTATGC
The DNA here is from genome assembly GCF_019279795.1 of Protopterus annectens. Taxonomy (NCBI): domain Eukaryota; kingdom Metazoa; phylum Chordata; order Ceratodontiformes; family Protopteridae; genus Protopterus; species Protopterus annectens. The sequence goes on from NC_056736.1 coordinate 330,321,894, forward strand.
AGTCCTACTGTTCATAAATAAGCTCTATAAATGTGTAGAGCAGAATGGGTTTTCATCTAAAATTATTGTGTGGTAACATGATTTCTAATCACATTGTGGTGCTGGTATGTTAACAGTGTCTTTATCTACTTTCAGGAAGTATCTCAAAACTGCTGAGCCTCTGAAGGTTTCTGTCAGAATATGCCATTACTCTGTCAAGTGAAAGCAGTGACAAGCTGGACTCCCTTTGCCTCATTCCTGTAGCAATTCCAGTCCCACATCACCAGCATCATAATCCCAACACTCTGCACACCACAGTGCTGAGTCATCTGACCGTAAGTAACTACAGGGTATCTATCCCTATGGAGATAGATAAGGGTTGTATTATTTAATGTTTTTCTGTTTCGTACCACAGGATATCAACCACTAGGGCATAACAGCCATATGAAGACTTAAACAGAGGCAAGTCACCAAGGGAGTGTAACTGTCACACTTCTGTTTAATGTAGCCCAGATTTAGGAATAAGCTCTGCTGTCTTGGAAAAGTATGTAAAATACTGGGGGGGCAGCTCATCCATCCCACTGGTAGCTCACATACTTCTTCTAAAGGGGAGCAAGGGGTCAATTTAATCTTCTTGAGTCTCTGAGTAGTAAAACACCATGAAAACAAGAAAATGAGGCTCCAAGCAGTAAAAGCAGGATAATTTATTGTAGTGACAAGCACAAAATAACTACGTTAAGTACTTTCACCAGGAACACTCCTAGACTTACTCAAAACGAGGAAGCCTGGGAGTGTTCCAGGTGAAAGTGCTTAATGTTGTTATTCTGTGCTTGTCACTACAATAAATGATCCTGCTTTTACTGCTTAGAGCCTCAGTTTCTTACTCTATTTGAACGTAACACTGTAGGGCAGCCACGGTGGTGCAGCGGTTAGCATTGCCACCTCACAGCAAGAGGCTCCCCAGTTTGATTCTCGACTGGGGTGCTTTCTGTGCGGAGTCTGCATGTCCTCCCTGTGGTCGCATGTGTTTCCTCCGGGTGCTCCGGTTTCCTCCCACATCCCAAAAACATGCAGTAGGTGGATTGGACACTCTAAATTGGCCCTAGGTGTGAGTGTGTGCATGTGTGTGCCTTCTGTGGAAGGTTGGGCGCCGGGCTGGCAACTCGACACTGTAAAACTCCACTGCCAATCATGAGCGGACAGATGATCCGCTGTGGTGACCCCTAACCGGGAAAATCCGAAAGAAGAAGAAGATTTGAAGGTAACATTGTAAGCAGGCTTGTAACAATCAACACAGATATCGTAATCAGAAGCAACATCTGTTTGTGTAACTATCTGTCATTCAGGCTTTGAGAGAAATGTACTGAATGTTTGCTGCCATTAAGACACTGATAAACTGGTAGTTCTTGACCTCTTTAACACTGGCTGAATTACCACCAAAAGAGAATGTTCCAAAGGAAGTTGTTCTTTTCTGAAAAATCAGCTGTATTATTTTGAACAGCAATAATGCTTGGGAAGAGTGAAAATTCTTACACACAGTAGAAATGCATTTACAAGCTATTTACATAAACTATCCACATTGTTTCAAATATTCAGCATGACCTACATAACCTAATGATAATTTAAAAGGCCACTTCCTTTGGAATGCTGGTCTTTTCAAATGTTCACCATCACACCCTATGCTTCACTATGTTCCACCCAATAATGTATTCAACAATCCATAAGCAACTTATAACTCAGTATAGGTGGTAACTTTGGCTAACATCAAAGATTGAAACAATACTAATTTCATGAGCTTTAATCATACCTTCACTTAAGAACATGGTCCATTCCCATCATGGTATTAGAAACCCAAAAGACATAGAAAAATTAAACGGAATAAGCTGTTAATACACATCCAAAATTTCTTCGAAATATGTCAGCTTTGTTCAGACGTTTCAGGCACCAGGCCGAGCTCCATATATATGTCATTACGTACATCACCACATATAAAAAGCACCCATTAACATAACCTTCCCCTAAACTAGTGCTCAGTCCATTTATATTACTTTGTCTGCTTATAAATAATACCTTTGGCCGCATTCAACTACTGAAACATACACCTTAATGCAGTGCTGCATCCATCCAACTGTCATTAGTAAATCTAAACAGAATAGAGAAATAACTATAACTAAAGAAATATAACTATATTAAAATTTAGAAATTGTATTCTCCCTTCATATAAACAGATGTGATCTTAAGCCCAGAATGTTGCCATGTGAGGGTAAATAAACAAAAAAAATATATGCATATCCATATAATGCACTATCACAGCCCCTCAAGCAACCATATCATATGCTCTCATTTTAATACCGGTCCTTTTATAGTTGTCTATCTCTTGAAAACTCATAATCCCATATTCCCATATGGATAATGTCTTAATCAAAATTAAATATGTTTGTACTCTAGCCATGTATATATCCATTTAAATACAGACAGTGCCTGTTCCCAGACTGTTAACTAAAATGAATTATGTCAGTTAAATACACAACAGCGGAACAGTTAAATAAGCATAATATGTCAGCAACACACCCATATTAAATGTGTGCATATCCTAACTTCTCAAAACCTTTTACTCAGTACACAACTCACCTTAACATTCACATCCAAAGATAAGAGCCCATAGTAAATATCATATATCCTCCTAGAGGTGCCTGCAGATATTATTACAAAATTTGCTTACATATATGAACATATAAATGTGACCTATATGGTCCACCATGAAAACAAATATACCGTCCAACTGCAACAACATCATATCAAGATTTATGAAGACTTACAAAAGTTTTCCC